>NW_028280809.1:5232500-5397500 GCF_059751285.1 Brachycentrus maculatus | reverse complement strand
GTCGGCAGTTCTCGTCAGAACTTATGGGACGCGGATCTGACTTGGGAGGAAGCAAGGGAGCTGGCAGCCGACAGAAGAGTCTGGAGACAGTTTGTGGACTCCATATGCTCCACCTAGGGAGCGGATATGGTTTAATAATATACAACCATGAGCAAAATTTCCGAAACAATTTGAAGTTTCATCGCTATTTTAAGTACAAACAAGTTTTAACCGCTCAATTCAATAATATGAGAAAATTTCTTTTAAAATTTACTAATGATATGCCTACAAACTTTATAAATGTAAACAAAGTTTTTCATTACCATATACGTATATGCAATGATCACGTAGTCTTATCACTTATACGAGTAACCGATACAGTAAAAGTATTTCATAAAAATTACTGTTATATCATTTGTTGGAAGCATGGAATATTACTGTCGAAATTATACAAAAGTATGTGTCAAACAGTGATTTAATTACGGACTGATACACTGCTTCGTTTTTATAGGTAAGCGGCTATATACACTAATCAGCTGAACACTCTGGCATTCCTATTCAGAACAATATCTTTCTTACGCACATAGCATAAACTTAGTGGTCAGTCATTTTCACAAAATGTAAGTAATGTTTATATATACACAAGATAAAAGTCTAGCGATTCGAGACGTACCCATCTCTTCTGTTCGTTTGAATGCTGGTGTAGTAATTGTCCTGACAAAGAGACAATCAGACTAAAATCTAGGTGTGTGGTTTTATACTACCATAACTAACATTTTGTTATAATTTAATTTTCGGACCAATCGGAAAAATCTACAAACCGACACGAATGTGAATTTTTACTATGGCTCCGATACAACGATCAAAGAATTATGAATCTAGAAGTAAGATCGCTTATATGTAGACTTTTCAGTCCATTTTGTTTATATTCTTGTTCGAACGCGTTTAACATGTTGTGTGCGAAATTCCCCGATGTCAGAAATACCCATTGACATAGCAATCCCGCAGGAAGCCCGAAACATTGTTGGACGGTCCTATCCATTTATGATTTACGGGATTCATATGAAATAAAAAGTGTCACTTGCTCCGCCTGTTTGGCCATAAATTGCCATTGTCTTCGCCGACTTTGGCACTTTTCGAGTATCGGAGTATATATTGGTCGGCGATATTTTTTCGATTTCGAAAATGTACCTACGTACGGGCGACGACTTTGCTAAACAGTATATCAACCGAACGGTCCACTGTGACGTTTACATTACAAAACCCTTATATTATTTGTGACAATATGTTTTAATAAAAAGCGGAAATAGAAAATATGCACAGCGAACGAATATCGCCAATAAATATTGTCATTTCCAAAATAAACGAAAATACGGAATATGACGCTGCTCCTAATCAATATTATATTTCCAAAATAGTGTGAAACAATAGATTTTAAGAAATATTGGTATATACCAAGTAAAAATGGATAGATATTACCACTAAGTAACTGCCGATTCAATAAATGAATATATTAACCACTAAACTTAAAGGTATATTATCAATGGTTTTTAGTTTTATCGTATTAAAACTGTAATTACATTCAAGTTTTGTACTGACATATCTTGGTGGAACTGCATTTTATATAATAAAATAACAACTATGTAATTTTTTTCCACGTGTATTTTATTTGACCATAACCGGGTTTCGTCGTAACCGACACATCAGACTCGTCTGTCATCACCAGTCTGATGATGTCGGTTACGACGGAACCCAGTTGCTGGTCAAATAAAATGTGGAAAAAATTACATAGTTGTTATTTTATTATATAAAACTGTAATTATACCACCAATAACGTAAAAAAATTACTTAGATAACAATCGCAATATTAATTTACTAATTAAAAAACGGTTCAAATGAAAAATTTACATACATGTACGGGAGGATTATTTAGATAAGCGATTCTCAAATATTTGTGGTTACACTGAATATTTTATGAAGCCCTGAAATAAGCAAAACCTAGTTTTATGTGCATTAATCAACTATAACTATTTCATGAATATAACGTGAATATAGGTACAGTATACACTACTGACTTCTATATTACAATACCTACTCATACAATGTAAAAAATAATTTTCGATTTTTGTTTGTAGCATTATACTAAATTTATTAAGCTGTTTGTTGTAGCGGAACCCTCACAGAGGCCTTGCAGAGCCCCAGGACTCCGCAGAGCACACATTAAGAGCCGCTGACTTAAGAGTAATACTAAGAAAAACATAAAACGTAATCGTGTTATTCGTTGATGAAACCGCTTTCGAACGGTAATTATTTTTTAAGAGACTCGGAACGAAAAAACGTCTTGTTATCTCGAGACTAATAAAAGATCCTCTTACAAAAGCCGTTGGAATTTTTTGTTATTAATGAAAACCTATTTCTTCCGGGCCATATAACGAATATTTTAAGCCAACGATAATATCGAGGCTTGACCTTTTCCACGAGAAAAAGAACTCAACTTCCGAATGAACTAATATTCTATTGAGATTATAAAAGAAAAACGTTTGGCATGATTACTTTTATCTATTCGATTAGAAAGTATGTATTTAAAAAATATATATTATATACAGGGTGGCACAAAATTAATCACCCTATCGGAAGATGTTATAAATCATTTTATTTTTTGACATCTCATCAAAGATTAAGAAGAATATGGAGGTCTGGGCATTTACGGGGTTGACGACCGTCTTAGGCTCTTCAGCCCCGTAAATGCCCTTATCTTCCCTTGACTTCCATAATCTTCTTCATCTTTGATGAGATGTCAAAAATAATATGAAAAATAAGTCCTATAATTGGAGATAATCCAGATTTGTGAACAAGTATTTGGACACACTCAGAATGTTGTAAATAAAGATGTTATAATTTTTGCAAATGGCGTCATACGTCAATCATATTTGACATTTGTGAATTAGACAGCCGCAGTATACAATATAGGGCACTGCGTCGTATAGAAGCAGTGTTATCTTTATTATTAAATACACGGAGGAAATGTGATCAGACCCACGCATCAGGTACCAGTCCAGGGTATTATTAAATTAATATTAGAGTGAAAAATCACTTATACTTATTTTGACCCTTATATGAATTGAACCCGGGACCTCCAGCACGGCAGCCTAACGCGCTACATTTTGAAGGTGGGCAATTAAATCAGGAACATTAACTAACCATTTATTATTGTCAGTATTTTCTAAGCAAGAGTACTCATTTTTACGATGCCGCAAACGAAAATTGAGCCCAGTGCGTATCACAAAAGAAAGATTTAAATTGGAAACAGAATGTGCAAAAGAAGGAATGCAGTTGCCAAAAATTTATGAGGCAATAGGACATAAATATCTATCAGATTTAGTGGTGTCTTATTTAGAAAATATGATAAGACGAGTAAGACAAATCAATTAACTGCGGACAAATATGATTGATTTAAGATATTGAATCCATTGTGTCTTTTGCATTTTTGTATGTTTTGTATTTTAAAGGGATCAACTTTATTAATTTATTATTGATTGTACACATCAAATATGTATCATTTTTAAGACTTATAAACTTAATATGCTATAAATCCTTGTACACAACAGGTAAGGAGAAATTTATTAGGACAACTTAAAAATATTTATAAAAAATAAAATAAAAAGTACGTATCACAATAACATGACATTCACTTTTTTAACACAATTTTTTTTATTTATTTCATGGATACATTTTTTTTTACTATATGTATTACGGCTCTTTAGGCATAGCCTGTGTTGAGCCGAAATACTTACATGTTAACGCCATTTATTTCAATTTTATTATTATTTGTTTTTTTTTATCATTATTAGATTACATACATTACAAACAATAGAACCAATAACAATTTACAGTATAAAGGTTTTACAATAAAATAATTAGACGTGGACTTAAATTAATTCACTTTCTTCTTTATAATACGTATGTAGAACGGATCGACCTAAAAACTAAACAATTAAAATTATTAATAATCACATAATGATAAATACTCGAGGAGGCTTAATTTGATTTCCTGAAGATTTCATCCCAGATTCTTTGTTGATCTCGGCAATAAAGTTTGAAGGAATATTAACGACAAAGAATATCAAAGAAAGACAAGAAATTAATTAAATAAAATGTTGACGGAAGGCCCGGACGACATTTAATAAAAATATTTTATCGTCCCGAAATCTGTCCTATTTTAACAAGAAAGTTTTTTAGGGGAAAGTTATGAAGCAATACTATTTCGCCTTTTATCTGAGAGATGGTTTCTTGTCGGTGAAATAACTTCCACCGTTCTCTGCCCATAGCAAGATTTTTTAGTTATATGTATGACACGATTATCGCCTTGTCTAATATGTAGAAAGTCTACAACAACAAAAAACTTTTTTTTTGAGTTACAGTATATACATGTATATCATATATTAAAGACAAGTATATTTTGAAAAATGATGTCATTACTCCCGCACAACCCTTCTAGATTTTTCATTCTAACCCTTTTCCGCACCAAATGGTGCATAGGGCACTGCATCATATTGACGTAGTGTTATATTGATGGTTACTTATATGAAGGGAAGGTGATCACTCATGCGCTTCAGGGACCAGTCCAGGGTAATAGTAAATTAATATTAGAGTGTAAATCACGAATATTTGTCTCACCGCCTCCTGAGAATCGAATTCGGGACCTCCAGTACGGTAGTTACCCACACGCCAACTATTACACCACGGAGGTGGACAAAAATCTAGATGATAAAATATTAGTGATTAATATCATTTCCATACCTTTTTTATAATTGCAATTTTTTATATACATATACATATTAATAAGAATATCTTTTGTGTTTATGTTCCCATTCATTTATTTTCTTCTTATTATTTTTTATTCTTTAAAAATAAATTATTTATAAAATATTTTTACTACTTTTTTTATGTATGAAGACAAGTTGCGTTCCTGCGCTGATCTTTGATCAATATTCAGGAATTCAGGGCCCACTGTTTAAAAACCACTGCTCAAAAGTATCTAGTGTATTAGTTCATATTTAACTGTCGAGAACTATAATAAGATTTAGATTAAAGTTCTTTGAACAGTCCCCTTGAGATGAAAACTCACAATGGCGCTAAACAAATCACCCAATTATTATTAGCATTATTATATAATATTTTCCCGTACGGCCCAATTTAAAGGGTAATTTTTAAGTTATGCTACGTTAGAGCATTACTTAGTTTCCCTTAAAAATTTCACCCGAAGGAGACTTAAAACAATTTTATAGGCTGTATTTATTATTAACAAAATAGCGATTCGAGATTCTATAAAACATACTCGTATAATATTCGATATTTAATCGGTATGACAAGCCTCAAAATACGAGATACTTGCAATTTAAATAAATACTTTTTGATTTTTCGACTACTATTTCATTTGATAGAGAAAATAAACCAATTTCAATTGAATTTTACTTGGTCATTTTCATTTTTCCTCAAAATGTATTATGACACATGTTTCGATGCATTCAGTATTATTAGCAAACACCGTTTGTTTATAGTAAATGTTGAAAATGATGTTGAATACATCGAAATAGTGTAAAATAGATTTTCGAAATCGTATTACTAAGTAAAATTTAAATAAATAAAAATAATAGATACTAACCAAAAAGTAACTGCCGAATTAATTAATGATTTAAAAATTCAATTGAATAGAGTACCCCACGGAATTATTAATGGCCCAGGGTTTAACTCCTGGAACAGATAATATATATTTTCCATTGATATCATATTTGTATTACGTTAATTGAATCCAGATGATTTAATTTAATAAATAGTTTGGACATTGAACACAGGTCCAAACTATTTATCAACTAAAAAACGATCGTGTTCGACAAAAACGTATCAAAATCAAGCTTGATTCTATTCATACATATTTAAGGTTTCGCTCGTCTCAATATGATTTAATCAATTTTGATACAAATAAACATTCAACGTAGTATTAAGCTGCAGTAGCAAGGAATCTAATCACAGCATACATTTCAAACAACTGGCCATTCAGGAATGTTTTGAATCATTGCAGGATTTGATTAACATATCAAATGATACTAATCACGTGCACTTTATTATAAGCGCATGCATAATCACGGACGATGATTAATATTTCGTCATCAGGGTCACACATGTGCACTATGCACGCCGATGCGATCTCTGTTTATACTCGACCTAAAACATCAATCAGAATTCACAATATACGGGTGGCGTGCGATATATAAACAAGAAATTTTTTACAATATATTATATATATATTTAGAATCAACATAACTTGTACAGCTTTCACAGCTAACACTTCATAAAATATACCAAACGGTCGAAAGTTGAAATTCAATCACCAAATTCATTGCGCAGAAACATAAGTCAATAATCGATGACGCCACACGGTCGCAGTACACATTGCGACATTGGTATTTTTATATTATTTATTTATTTATTTATATATTTATATAAATAATGTGCCCTCACTTAGATTCCCTGTGTCGAAGGCACAATTTACAATACTTCCTATGACATGCAATCAAAAGCGACGTGGCCGAATGGTGCGATTTATTTCAGATCTACCCTTCTCCATCATCCTTTTATGGATAGCTTTTTTTTAAATAAGTTTAATTTTTTTGTAAATATATGCAGCTAATAAATAATAATAATGATAATAAAGCAGCTGGCACATCTTTATTGCATTAAAATCAAAATTATTTTGACCAAAAGAGGTATGTGTTAAGTTTGGTTTCATGTATTTCTGTCATTTGGATCTTATAGATCTTTTTACTTTCCATAAAAAGAGTTAATTGTGAGTATTAGTTTTTGTATATAAATCGCTAGAATTGAACACTGCGTACAATAATGGCAGACTTTCGTGCAGAAACTATATGAAAATAGCTGTTTCATTTTCCATTTAAATATATTTTTACAAATGGAAAATGAATTACATTTGTTTATATAGTATATGTGGAAAATAGACCCAGTTCAGCGCTGATTCGTTTACCGCGTTATTTTGCTGGCACGAATTACCAACGTTATGCGGGGTACTACTGTACCCAACATTTGGAATGTCGTGCTTATTACTCCAACAAAGATAATATCGCGCTTTAATCTCGAGACAACTTCTATACCCGGAATTTGGTTTCGCGCACCCTCGACACAAGTGTCCAGGAAATGCGTCTTTATTTGTGTCACCCTTGGGAAGGTTCCGTTAGACGTGTCCAGTGTCCCTAATGGTAGCTATGCCACGAGTAATTTATGTCTATAATTTATATCACTATACGTGTACCCCGATATTAATAATGCTGGGCCTATTCAATTACGACGGGTTTCGATCGAGAGTTATAAGGCTTGAGATATGTGGCTGATAGATGGATTAGGCGACCTATGACCTCCGATCAAATTGGAGACTTGTCGGAGAATATATAATATGTCACCACGAATACTTATCGAAATCCCAAGGGAGAGATACAATATTTTTTTAACTTTCTTCCCGGCGATTTTAATCTAGAATCTCCAAGAAAAGATCGTTGCTGACGCGATTCCACATGTCGTCTTCTAATATATTAAACATCAGCGGAAATAAAGAGATGATTTTTTTCCTTTTCCGCATGGTTCAGCACGTGTAAGATGCTGATAAAACTGATTAAAATTAAACAAAGAATTTCCGTTAAGTTTGTAATATATCAAAGAAAATTCTCAGAATAAAACATAAAGCATTTTAAAGAATTTCATTAAATCTTATCAAAAATTTAAATATTTATTAAGGCCATAATATATAATTCAGGTTGCGAAAACTCGGATATATTATTTAAATATTTTGTTTGAATTCTAACAAAGGATCGTGTTTGCTTTACATCAGCAAAGAGATTGAGATTTTTAACCCTCAATTAGTCCCGAAGACAAAACTAATCACAGAATACATTTGAACTTTTTGACATACATAGATACACAAGTAGGTACTCGTACATTCACTGCTTAGAGCTTTGGAACATCAAGTTATGTACCGTATTTATAATACCTGTGTGTCGACAATCGTGACAAAAATACTATTGACATTACATTCCTCTTTGCGTCAATCTGTGACATTACTCATACTACTCACAATCTATCAGTGTATTGTTGCGTCCGCCAGTTTTTATTGAACGTTAGGAACCAGAGACTGACTAATCATAATTCTTTAACTAAGAATTGAAAGTCCGACATTAAATTCACAGAAATTTGAGGAATTTTGTTTTCAAATCGTTCAATGTTTTACAACTTATCTCAAGAAGTATCATAATTTTGATATTTTTTGTTACTATGAATACGGTTTTAATAGAATAAAAAAATAATTTGCAATATTATTTTGCTTGTTTAATAATTTTTATTGAGAGTTTCTTGAGATTTGCTCAACATATTATCGTACGTATAAAAGCAATAAATCGTAAAATAACGCTGTTATTTTCATCAATATGTAGAGGTTTTACCTACGACAAGATTGACACTGTGAGCGCACTTATTTGAAATAATGTGAATTCCAGACTTCCAGCTTTAACATTTTTGACATCTCAACAAAGATGAAGAAGAACATGGTCATCATATGAATAAGTCTGGATATAAATAGGACTCTTTACCCGTCAAAGGCTGGTTAAATGATCACTTTACACACTATCAACGTTTACCATTCTACCCACGACTGACAATCACAATACTCCAATTTCTGAAAATCCTAAACATTTCATTAATCTCATGACACAGTACATGTGAGCTCACTGGACCCATCTTAATTAGATTGGTAAAGTTTTTTTTTTTAAACAGAGGCTCTTTTATTTGGATGTGTGCATGATCCCAACCGAATTATTTTACATAAGTACTGGAAAACATCCAATTTAAGGTGCTGAGTCGTTTTCCTCACACGAAACAACGAAAGAATGTATGTTTTTTGTTTCTTGCTCTTCTTCTTCTTTTTTTAAGGACTATGTCCTGTCATTCTCCGGTCGCTCCTGGGAGGTGGAAGAGCAGCTATCTCTCCATCGTTTAGGTGGTCTTCCTGGGGGTCTGATCCCGCTTATGCTGCTGTCCGCTGCTATCCTCACCACTCGATCCGAAATCGCTCTTCCCACATGATTTCTCCAGAAACGCATTCTTTCTCTTCCCCATCGCACAAAATCTTCAACATCGCAGATTTTTTTATTATTTCAGAGTGCATTTTTGTTTGTTTTTAAAAAACACCAACTGAAATTAAATTTTTAAGACTGCCGGCCGACTGTCTGACGCCGCGCCACCAAGTGAGGGTTAAATAGAAACACGATAATTTGTATAGATTTTTTCCTACGTAGTTACGTTTTTGCGTAACACGAATACCTCCCCGTAATGTTATTTCTGCCGTTGACAGATAATGAGCCGCGGCGGCCTTGGGAGCGTAATAACCTGTGGAACTTGGCAAAAAGAAATCAAGTTCCGCGAAAGCTTATGAAAGTCTATTACTCATCTGAGATTCGTCCCCGCTGTCACTGAGCTTCCTGAGAAGAGAAATTAATGAAAAAAACACGATAACAATTAACATTTTGAGTGTGTCCAAATACTTGTTCACAAATCTAGGTAAAATTAATCCATTAATTGATTCGGCAGTCACTTTGTGGTAAAATCTTTCCATTTTTAATTAATGTTTTACATAGTAAATACCACTATTTCTTAAAATCTACTGTGACACGTGTTTCGATGCGTTCCGCATCATTTTCAAACATGTTTGTCACAGTAGATTTTAAGAAATAGTGGTAGTTACCAAGTAAAACTTTTGTAACTTTTGTAAAATTAATTTAAAAAAACGAATTCAAATGAAAAGGGTCTCTGATAAACAAAAGCTTTCCTCATCGGCTCCAGTAATCTCACATGTATAGATTTAAGTTTTGTACTGACATCTTTTGGTGGAACTGCATTTAAAATATTTTTTTTATTTAAAATAGTTATTAGTTTTTTACTACATTTATTTTATTAGACCAGTGACCAGGTTTCGTCATTTTTTTATTTAAGTTTTACTAAGTAAATACCACTATTTCTTAAAATCTATTGTGACACGTGTTTCGATGCATTCCGTATCAATGTCAAACACAGTATGTGAATTTATTTATTGTAACTGCAGACAGTTGATAGAATTCAAAACTGAATTGTTGGGTAATATATCCAAAATAAAACACGGTTTTTTGGATTGAATTCTACATTTATTTATTTATGTATATATTAATACGTGACGCGTTTCGTTTTCTTAGGGCATTATCAAACACTGACTAAAAATATATACTAACAATATGGACATTTTGTAAATATTTTTAGTCAGTGTTTGATAATGTCACGATACTGAAACGCGTCACGTATTAATATATACATAAATAAATGTAGAATTCAATCCAAAAAACCGTATTTTATTTTGGATATATTACCTAACAATACAATATGTGAAGCTAATACTAAATTTTAGAGGTCCTTGAAACGTAGAAGTTTGAAGAGGGGGTAGGAGCTGTTTTTTAATTTTATATTATCAATGGGAACTTAGAAAATTGAGGGATTTGTTGAGATGTCAAAAACGTAATAACAATTAATGTCACCAAATAGTGGGAGGCAATCAGCCTTTACTTATCATCGGTAGATTTATCCTCCGTCATTATTTCGTTATGTTAAAAGCGTCGTGACCTCCCGTCTCGTGTTGGAGATAGTAAATCCAGATCTGTGGGTACTCATTCTTACAGTACCTCTCGCACTTACGTGAGTGGTGTTTCAAAGCGTGCTCAAACCCCCTCTATCAAAACTCGATTCCGATTTTCAGTAACGGGCTACTTAGGCCTATAAGTAAAAATTGACATAATTTTGTTTATAATAATAAGAAAAATATTCACCTTTATTCAAAAGAAGGAGTTTTATTTTTATTTATTTTTAATATACATTACTATAATGCGAATGCCAGCTTGGAGAAGAGAGGTAAACACAATCGACCGTGAATCACCTTTTAGACGTTTGAATCGAATCTCTTTATAAGTAAATACATATCCAGTTAGTTAGGCCTTTTAGCATTATAGTTCTTAGTGAAACTCTTCTGACGCAAACGGACGGTATGGGAGTCATCGTGTATAATAGCTATCGAGTAGCCAAAATCACTGAACGAAAAACCGAATCATGAAAATAATGGCCGATTACCGGAATAGGTTTTCTAAACGACTGAATCGCGAAATTCGCTTCGGAAAGATGCGCCGCCTCCTTGCAAAGTTTCGCCCAAACACATAAACAAAATGGAATACATTCGCTACATGTATCTATTCTAACTCGTTTTAAATAACTTTCCGAAGAAATGTATGAACTTTTCAGAGATTGATTCGAATTTGAAATTTCTTTCACGTACCGAAACGTCTGGTACTCAATTTATAGAAAACTTTCTGCGCCCGCCTTGTCTCCTCCCTCGCGCACGCAATATTGATTTAAATAATGAAACTTTTTTAAAGCCGGTCATAAATCTCTCGACTTATTGGCCCACTAGCGAGTCCCGGCTCGAAGTTTTCCAGATCAGGCAACTCATTTTCCAATCAAGTACGGATAATTTAATATCTGTATATCACAGGAAAGAAATGGGACGTAGCATTTGAAAGTTGGGAAAAGCTGACGGCTGTGAATCTGAAACCCGGGAGTTCAATTGAATCAAACAAAGGAAGAATAGGGGAGGTATTTTACTCGAAATTGAAACCAGACTTTATTATCAGTTATGGTTATTATTTCTTAAACGTTACTCTGCCATTTTATGGGTTGTTTAAATTCGATTAATATCAGTTTCAAACGGTATGTATCTTCAATATACTTTTGATGGAAAATATAAAATAATTATTTATCGTAAAATGTATAGCCTTGAAGAAATATTAAAAGAACGTGAAAGATCTCCAATCAACACAAAAATTTAAAAACAATCAATGTTACAACATCGTTAAGCGTTATCTAATTCATATATTTTATCAACTGGTCAATAAAATTTGGGGTTCGAGAGTCAGATATGGCCTGCAGACGAAAAATAAATTATATTTTTAATGTTAGAATAACAACTATAAAGTTTGTTTCCACATTTTTTTACTTACATTATTTTACTTCATCTTTACCATGCACTATTGTATATACAATATAATATAGAATTTTGTCTAGTCTCCCACCAGTCTGATGATGTCGGTAACAACGAAACCCGGTCACTGGTCAAACAAATAACAGTTGTTATTGTATTTTATTATATAAACTGAGAAATGTCAGTAAAAAACAAAAATCTGAAATATTATTAATATTTAGAGAATTCACTTTGTGGTTGGTCATTTCTACAAAATTAAAGTAATGTTGGTATATAACCATTTACAGAGATGTTAATCTACCGGTTTTGAGACGTTTCCGTCTCTTCGTCAGGGCAATTACTACACCAGCACGCAAATAATACTACACGTCACTAGCATTTTTCACACACTTACAAATACGCAAAATATGGGTCTTTGGTCGACTACAAAACCAACATATACTAAGGATTGCGGTGAGTGGTTATATACAAACATAACCAACATTCTGTATTATTATAAATTGCATGTATATTATACTAACCCTTATTTACATATAGAATAAGTAATGTGTGAGTGTCATAGATTTTAATCGACGTCAGTATGCCGCATGCACGTGTGTACTTAAAATGTACTCATATAATGTACGTCAAGAGTGTGTTGCAGTGTATAAACAGCGAGTAGCCTTCATCAGGGCTTAGTCAAAGATGAAACGGATATTGGTTTTCGATATTGGGTTCACTGCTTCGGCCATTCGCACGAGAGGATGTAACTGACTATTGAACGACTTTGTACAGCGCACTACTCACAGGCTTAGAATTACGGACTATGGATCATGGTGCCGGAGACGAGAGGATTGGCATTACTTAATACACAAAAGAAGATATTCAAAATCAAATATGTAAGTATGAATCTGAGTATTACATTAACGACCAGCTACTACTTAGATATAAATAGTTCTATTATTTCGAGAAATTCATTAATTCATTCAATTTTGAAGATGGGATAGAAATTTTACATTGTAATAATAGAACTAGTAAAATTAATAATTTAGAAGTTTTAGAAATAAAAAAGCGGTTAAACAAAAATTTAACATAATTAACAATCAAATAAACTTAAGTCAAAGTCCCATGTTTAGTCATAAATTAAACCCCGAAGAGGGCAACAGGTTGTTGCCGAAACTAGTTGGTTAATAAAAATGTGAGTGGATCAAAACACAAAATATTTTTATTTCTCGAAATAATATATCAATATGATCCACAAAGTTAATGCTTTTAATATTCAAAACATAAATAGTTATCTTTTTGGCATAATGTATATTTATGTTTGTACCCTGAAATCTTGCTACGACCGCGAATCATATCGTTCTTTAGGCGCCAACATAATAAGTTTTACAGCTTATTCCTATTTATGGATGGGTTTACTATTTATGTTTAAATAAAAAAAACATAATTTCATGTAATTCATGAGTGAAAGTTAATTTTATATATTTATCAATTACCTAACGTATAATGACTTAGGAATCTATCTACGGCTTATGTAATACCACTAATCATGTCCCTGCTTAGGGTGTTACACTTTACACGTTTTATAGCTTTTTTCCACATGTAAGTGTGTTTAATAAATAATAAAACCCTTATCCGCACCCCAATGGTGGATAGGGCACTGCGTCATATAAACGCAGTGTTATCTTGATCGTTTACAAATGAAGGAAAGGTGATCAGCCCTCCGCTTCAGGTACCAGTCAAGGGTAATATTGAATAAATATGACAGTGAAAAAATCACTTATATTTATTTTAGTGTGTTTACTCTTCATACTTAAAGTTACTATAATTTCATGTTATTCATGAGTAAAAATTCTAGGCTCGAAACACTCACTATCTTGCTAAGGCATTACATTAAACAATTCAATGATTCTAAGTTAGCAATGAAGTAACTTCGTTATATGTTTTTAATATACATATTTTGTATATTTAAAAAAAAATTGCTTTGTGGTATGATAATATAACACCCTCTTTATCATTCACTTTGTGTGATACCAATTTTTTAAAAAACGCAGTCTACATTTGACCTGATATGGAATGATGATTCCGAAACATAAAGTAGTGTTTTGTTTAAGTGGTATTATACAAAGTGAACGATGAATGATATGGAGTGTTTTTTTTAATTACCTAACGTCCAAGTGACTCTGAAATCTAGCTACGGCTTATGCAACACCGTTTATCATGTCCCTACTCAGGCTTCAACTTTATAAGTTTCATAGCCTATGCCTACTTGTGAGTGGATTTACCCTTTATGTTTAAAGTCACTATAATTTCATGTAATTCATGAGTGAAAATTCTAGGCAAAAACACTCGCTATATATGGAGTTTTTTTTTTTAAATGAGTAATCTATCACTTATTTTGTACCGTGCCGCAGTCATCACTTTCGTATCGGTATAAACAGGCATTAAGTGCCAGATATAAATGAACCCCTAATTCAGGGTACTGCGAATAAGAGAGGCAGGTCACGTGTCGTGAGGTAGAGCAGGCGGTACACGGAGCAGATAGTGGAAGCAAACCGCACGTACCCACGTAGGCAGCGTACCCACTGGGCTATACGACAGCCCCGACAGGTATTTGTTCTTCTCCGCCACGGTCCAGTGCCGGTGTAAATTACATCAGATGAAACCTGGAGCGGGCACTCCACACGTGTGCAACAATCCGGTACAGAAATATTTGAAATTATGTGACGATAACATTGCACCACACTAAACGAACACAAAGTTCAAGAATATATATAATAATATCATGATGAAATTGCACCACACTAAAAGAATACAAAAGTACATAAAATAATAAATATAATGATAACATTGGTGGTGCTATGTTATAAGAGTTAAAAGAGCAGAAAAGTACAAAAATATATAAAAGTAATAAAATATATCTGATATTACATATATGTATATAATATCAGAATAACATTGCACCACACTAAAATAATACAAAAGTACATAAATACATAAAATAATAAATATCATGATAACATTGTGTGGTGCAATGTTATAAGAGTTATGCTATAAGACTTTAAAGAGCACAAAAGTACAAAAATATACAAAATAATATCAGAATAACATTGCACCACACTAAAATAACACAAGCCCGAAAATACAAAATGATATCATGATACCATTACACCACAATAAAATAACAGAAAAGAACAATATATAAAATAATATTATGATAACATTGCACCATACAACACAAAAGTCATATTTATGCGGTCATTTTCGTGAAAATTGAAAATGTGATTATTTAAAAAAAAACTCTTTTCACAAAATGTTAGTTTATAATAATTAATCGAGACGTACTCGTCTCCTCGTCAGGACCATCACTACACCAGCATGTAAACAATGATGTTTGTTAATGGCTAACAACTACAAAGTAAATGCTTTAAATATATTTTGTACATTAAAAGCATAGATAACTTTGTGGTATGGTAATAAAACACCCTCCTTACTATTTAATTGTAAAAAAATATGAAGTAATAATTTAATTTAAATTTTAATGACCTGATGATGGAATAATTTTCCGAAACCGGCAGTCACAAATAAGTGTTTTAAAAAAGTGGTATTACACAAAGAAAAAAAAGGATGGTAAGGAGAGTGCTTTAAATATTTTTTTAAAAATATTAATTAAGTACTTATATTTATTTTATTTATTTGATAAGTCATTTAAACATTCAGTCGAAAAAAAAAATATTGGTTAACTAGGTATGTAATATTATGTGAATATTATACCTAGACCGGAATAAGACTAGCAGCTTGAAGCACTCGGAGTCGATTACCCTGGCATTTTGAGCAGTAGCAAGCGACAACTGTATGACTTTAAGTCGAGTGTCCAAGAATGAAATTTTTGCACTGGAATTGCAGATTGCCCGACTGTGGACTGTTGAAACAGTTGACTTCGTCTGTTTTAAACTGCTAGTCTCTTACTTCACTGATATACATACTTGTATCGGTCTATTATTTACATGTAAAAACGTAATAGAATGTTAACCTTTTCATGGCCGCAAATAAATTACGCCGCAGTGCTCAACAGGCCAAGTATTTTTTTGAAAAAAAAAAGTTGTCTAAAGAATTTTTTTTTGTTGTTTTTATTGAATTATAATTTACTTACCAAATATTATATCCCGCATCGATTTTTAGAGTTTTATTCTTGAAGTTAAACCAGTTTCAAATTTTCAGGGTTGTCACACTAAGTCGCACACGCAAGTTTTTATTAAATTTAATATTAACACACAACTATTATTTATCAATGGAATATTTTAAAATAATAAGAAAAACACAAAAAAATTGAGCAAAATAAAAACCCCTGGCGTTCGAAACAATCGATTAAAATAATCAATATTTCAAGTGGTTTGAGTGGTAGCCCTAATGACATCTGTCAACTGTCAGCTGAAAGTGATACCGATAAATCACTTAAAAGTATTTAAAAACTTTATAAAATATTTTGTGACAACTTCAACTGATGGCAATGTATGTTCCGTTTTTGACAGATTGTCAATATGAGTTAAAACTGCGGAGTAATACGTCATCAAAAGTACTGACGAGATATCTCGTCTCTGGCCATACGGGCACTCCGCCATTTGCCGAGATATCTCGTCTCTGGCAACCATCGGGTTAAATGAAGATCTTTTTATCTTGAAAAGACGAGTTTTTGTAGATTTGACGATTTTTAGTCTGTTTAACGACAATATGATTTTTTTATTTAAATCTAATATATTAAAATCATATTGTACGATTTATGTTTTATACTGAAATTTCTTGGTGGAAGTGCATTTTATTTAATAAAACAATAACTATATACGAGTACATGATTATTAAAAATTGAACACTTGTATTAGACCACAAATTTTGGTAAATACAATCAATTAGCGGTCTAATAAAAGCGTTTAATTTTTAATAATCAAGATGTCATTCCACAAAGTTAACGCCAAACCAATCAATAATATAACTATATAGTTCTTGTTTTATTACATAATCAGTTAGGATTTCAGTTTTACGGGCAAGGTATGCCAGTTAAAAACTGTCTTTTGAAATATGCATTAAATTACGTTATGAATGGCGTGTTCACGTAAAACTCAATACAGAAGAAATTCCGGAGATGGCACAAAAAAACCTTAACGATACGTTTTATTTACTAACTACGAACGAACCCATAATTATGTTAGATAGGAAATAGATAAAAGTGTACGCTGGCTTTGGGTTTATTAGTTCGAAACGTCGATTCATAAAGCAATTATTAATGTCTTACGCAGCGCCCCAGTAATCAGAAAAAGGGCTAAAACTAATAACTAGACTCGACCCTCCCGACCCTTTAGTTCCGATATCAGTCCAATCAATTACCCTCTTCATATCAGCACTTCTGGGCTCTCTTCTCTCCTTGCATCGTTGGATATGAGTTAGGGATCTTTCACGCGTTTTGACAAAATATTAGGTCGTTTGTGGTGCCCTCGAGAGAGGGTTTAAGAGACCCCTTTCACACAAAAAAATCCACTGCCATCTAGGTAAGAGCATCTAACATAAATTTGAGGAAATAGTTGATAAGGTATACCATCTAGAATCTAGACGTTCGATGAGATTTTTCTTAGTAATAGCGACTTGAAACTGATGATTATATAACACTCTCCTCATTCATCGTTCGATTTGTGTAATACCACTTTAAAACCATACCACAAAGTCAAAAATGCTTATAATACACAAAATATGGTGTATATGGTATATATTTCAAAATACCGTGAATTTATTGGGGTTGTGACCTGTTCGGATTTGGAAAAATTCGGATTAGCTGAAAAATTTGTAATACAGTGCAATATTAGTTTGTTTTTTCTTGTTCTAACCCCCCATCTTAATGACGTACTATGCTAGTTGTTTCTTTTAAGGTATATGTACATTATTTGCATTTTTTTTACATTTCAATCTGATATTACAGAACTTGAGTAACAATACAGATACAGTACTGTATACTATATTGAATTTTCAAAAAAGTAACAAAATAAGATTATATTTAATATATAGTTTTATGCAATAATAAATATGTTATTCAGTCTTTGCGCGTTTTTTAAACGTTTTCCTACAAATGTTCTTCATCAAAATCTTGTTTCGATTTATCGGGATTTCAGGGGTTAAAATATAATCAAAATTATTTTATTTTAACAACGAATCACAAAACTAAAATTAAATCCAAACTTACATCACTGAGAGAATAGAACGCCACATTTATAAATAATTTTTAACTATAGAAGCCCTTGTGATTTTTTTTTAAAATTTGTAAAAAAAATGTATACGTCGCAATTTGCAAGGATTCCTCTCGAAACATTTTTGTTTAGAGAGAATAATATTTTTTCCATCTCCTTTCGATAGTTGTCCTAAATCCAATTTACGACATGGTTAAGTTGCCCGAAGCAATCTGTTCTGCTATATTGCCAACCTGTTATTTCCTTAATTTCATAACATTCATAATAGAGGTGAACTATTATTACGGCACAAAGTGTAAGTAACGATGTTATTAATTTGATAACACTCGTAGGCCGAGTTGTAGAGGATGGATTTACCGTTCCTTTGTCAGTAGAGTATGGAATTATTACTATTGTTAGTCGTATTAGGAAGCGATTAAAACTTGTCGCGCACTACTCGTATACAATGTAATTATTAAGTTTTGTAATACTCCATTATGTTTTTTTTTTCTTTTTTAATATTTCTAAAATATGACATCATAATTCATAGATGTTTCATATCACCCAGTATATCTTTTTTATAAATAAAAATGTAACAGTTCGTTTGTTCATACTCTTAAATCTTCTAAAGTAATTCGCGAAATGGTTTGAAGTTTAAATGTTGTTTCATGGATTTTTTCAATGCATAGTTTCACAAGCATTGTAAATTAAAACAATTTAGACGCATGTGGTTCCTATTTTCCCTTTTTTCTATTTATCAATAATGAGTCACAACAACTTGTAGCCAAGTATAGCTAATAGAGAGATAAATCATCAGGAATTTAAAAAAAAGTATTTTTAAAAATATGTACGTCTCGAGTGTCTACAGAGTGTCTAACTCATCGTTTTAATTTAGACTCTAGGTAACATGTCAAAATTACATAGTTTTAAGAGCCAACTATCATTTTAATGTTAAAAAAATCCTAGTACTATATAACCCAAAGCGTAGTCGAAATTATATAGTTTTAAGAGCCAACTATCATTTTAATGTTAAAATAATCCTAGTACTATAAAACACAAAGCGTGGTCGAAATTATATAGTTTTAAGAGCCAACTATCATTTAAATGTTAAAATAATCCTAGTACTATATAACCCAAAGCGTAGTCGAAATAATACAGTTTTAAGAGCCAACTATCATTTTAATGTTAAAAAAATCCTAGTACTATATAACCCAAAGCGTAGTCGAAATTATATAGTTTAAAGAGCCAACTATTATTTTAATGTTAAAATAATCCTAGTACTAGATAACCCAAAGCGTAGTCGAAATTATATATTGTAGTTTTAAGAGCCAACTATCATTTTAATGTTTAAATAATCCTAGTTCTATATTGCCCAAAGCGTAGTATATAGATCAATACCATCGAATACCAACATGTACAGGAATTGAAAGAGATAAAAATATAAAACCCGATTACCATTTATTTTATTGAATAACTTCACCAAAATATTCTCATTGCGTCTGCATTCACGATAACGTGAAATTCAATTTTCTTAAAATATCTCCCACTAAAACATTACTCTTACCTGCTGTTGACGGTTTTCAAAAGTCTTATTGAATAATCCGATGATTGATTACATCAATATAAGGAGTAAAGTCACCTTGCGTATTCTACCGCTTCAATTGGACGGGACACTCACCTGTAATAAGAGAAAAAGGTTCATGAATATTGAATCAGGAGTAAAAGAAAGGGAAATAGGAAAATATGAGAGCTAGATGTTTTGTCGGAAGAACGTTACAGGAAATGCCGAGCCCGTATCAAATTTATATAATATCACATTACCAATATCCAATTTAACGTAGACAACAGTAAATACTTGTAATTTTTTTAGATTCAACCATTTTTTAATCCAATATTTCGACCACCATTACAGGGGCCTTTATTATGACGTTATAAGACAGCCTAAAAAGTAAGTAGAAGGATAATATTTCTATACGGTCAACATTTTTTATAAATACGATTTTTCACAATTGCATACAAGAAATAAACATTTAAATTAAACACCTCATCCTTAGCCAAAAAGCTAAGGATAAAAGAATGCAAAGAAAGTAGAGTCTAATCACGTCGCATGATAGTTATGGACATCAACTTGTTGATATCTAAGTAATAATTCAATTAAAAATGATACATCCCTCTATTGTTTATATTACCATTAATAAAAAATAAATAAATAAAAAGAAGAAACAGCTCCTACCCCTCTTCATCCTTCAACGTCTCAAGGACACAACTCTAAAATGTAGACTTAGCTTAACATAGGTGTTAAAAAATGATGCGGAATGCATGAAAACGTGTGTCACAATAGATTTTAAGAAATATTGGTATTTACCAAGTAAAATTAAGATTAAAAATGATTGTAAAATTCATAAATTTTTTATCCATATTATATACGACAAAACTAAGATTTAGGGAAAAGATAAATTACAGATAAATCATGATGAAATTGATGATAATAACACACATATGGTGTTTATTACAATAATATTTATTACAATAATATTTATATGGGAGTCGAACACTGCAATATATCGTTCCGAACATTTTTAATTTGTTGCCGACGGATGTTAGAGTGCAAAATAAAATATGGAACAAAGGCAAAAAAAAGAAATGGCTAAATGATCAAGAGTTAATTTTATGAAAATTGTAAATGTTTATATTCTTAATTTTTTTCTCTTTTTTGTGTCTATATTAGGTTAAAATCATTAAAAACAATAAAAATGTAATAAAAAAGTACTCTACCGACAAGACACACAAGGTGGTGGGTCTCTGCAAAAAAAGTTATAAATATGTATAAATTGTGATTTAAATAAATGTATACAAATAAATAAAAAAATAAACATAATACATGGTGTTTTTTAATAATCATATGCCTGAAGATGGATGTCTAAGGTACAAACAAGTTAATGATGACATAATGTTAATGTGTTCAGGGCAAGGAATAATATTAACGAGGTGAGAATAATACGTGAGCGCTTAAAATTTCAGACGTGGAGGCAGAACCGAGTCCTGAGTGAAAATTCCTGTTGAGTTTGTAATTAAATAAAAAGTAATCTTATACCCGTTAAACACGGCTAAATATTCCGTAGCGCGGTACAGAAATCCTAAACGACTCGCGGAGAAAAAACAAAAACGCCTCCAAGATGTAAAAGCCCGTTCCGCCAGGTCATATACTTTAAATATTTAATTTGTTCTTTGTGAGCGAGTATTCAAAAATCCATTTGGGGTGTTTTATACGAATGTAATGTTTTCCCTTGTTCCCCGCTTACGGGGAACGCTATAACAGTTTATTGGCAACGTTAAACGATCTCGAATGTAAGGTGGATGTATAAAAAAATAATAGCGAAGCAATAATTCTTCACGCAAGCAAACCGAATCGACTCCCGGCAATACCATTCGGGCGTTAGGGCGAATAAACATTTGGCCGATAACGGGTTATCGGCTCGTACGATATTTTCTTTCGTGGCGACGTTGACATTTTAGTTTTCGAAATATTATAACTCCGTATCAATTAATTTACTTGGTTAGATTGCAAAGAATAATTAATTTTACTTTAGAAATCTATATAAGTAGGTTTAATTGAGTTATAAAATTTATTATTTGTACCACCACAATCTCAAAATAAGTCGGCAACTAAACTTGCTCTACGATAGCACTAATGAAGTTTATAAGTGTTACTTAATAATTCTCGCAAGTGTGATCAAATACTTATGGAATTACTTATTCAAATCAATAAATATGTGCAAATTATAAAGATTTTAGATAGTACTCGTAAATATATATATATATATATATATATATATATATATATATATATATATATATATATATATATATATATATATATATATATATATATAATTAAAAATTTAAAAGAAAATATTTATTTATTTTCAAAATTAAATTTTACAAGGTAAATACCACTACTTCTTTAAATCTGTTTTGACACGTGTTCAATGCATGCCGTGCAAATACCCAGACTTCTACAGTATCTACTCAATGAATTAGGGCCACCCATTATTTTTTTGAATACTCTGAAATCTTTTGGATTATTATATTTATTTTACATAAATACTTTAAGTTTTCTATTGACATCTAATATCATGTATATTACCTTCAATAATATGTAAAATATACCTGGATTATTTAAGCCTTTATAAAATTTCAAACCCTTTTTCTGAGAAAGGTCCCTAATTAGCACAGGTAGACAGATAGTTGAAAGTTCAAAAAATAGTCCTATCTTATTTATTAGTGAAGTTTCTTGAGTTCTGGTTGTTGTTTTGTTCAGAGAAGTTATATAGTTATCGTGTCTTGTGAAAAAAACTTAATTTTTAATTTTAGTTCATAAAGTATAATTTTTTTTTGTAAACACAAGTGTTTTTTTTGAAAAGGACAAAATGGGAAAAAGTAAAGATATTTCCGAGGAAAAAAAGTCTAGTGTTATAGTGCTACTGAAATTAAGAATACTATCTATTAGAGAAATTTCAAAAAAAGAAAACGTTTCTCGTCAAACAGTGGACTAAATTTCAAAATCAATAAAAAATCAGTCACCCGCCACCAGCAATCGGCGAAAGAACTGTCGTAGGATTAGAAAAACAACACCGAGGACTGATCGAAAAATCGTTCAAAGTGCCTTAGAAAACCGTAGTGCATCAGCAAAAACATTAAAAATAAAATTGGAAGAAGAGGGTATAAATATATCGGTATCAACACTGAGGCGACGTCTTTACGAAGTAAATCTGAAATGCAGGCGCCCTGTAAAAGTACCAAAATTGACACCACGAATGAAAGCGGATCGATTAAAATGGGCCAGGCTACATCGAAATAACTCGGTAGATGATTGGAAAAAGGTATTTATTTAAATTGAATTTTCAACATATCATTTTAGTAAATAAACTTATATATTTGAATTAAACTTAAATTTTCATTATTTTTCAGGTCATCTTTAGTGATGAGTACCGGTTAGAAGCCGTGACAGAGAGCCGTCGATTCGTCAGGAGAACACCAATGGAACGTTACGATGAGGCCTGTGTGGTAAAAGTTATCAAACACCCCCCTGCAACAATGATATGGTCATGTATTATTAACAATTTACCTGGGCCGTTGTTTTTCGTGGAAGGAATAATGAACCAAAATTCCTATAAGCAGGTCCTCGAACGAATTTTATTGCCCTTCTACCATACACTCGACCCAACAGAAGGTCCATACACCTTCATGCAGGATGGGGCACCTTGCCACCGGGCTAAATCAATAATAAAATTTTTGTCTAACAAAAATCTGCCTTTGCTCCCCTGGCCTGGAAATTCTCCGGACCTTAATCCTATAGAAAACGTATGGAGCATGTTAAAAAATAAGGTATACTCATTTCCAAATCCGACAGTAGACTGTCAAAAAAAAAATATTAAAAAAATTTGGTCAGAAGACGAAGAAATAAAAAACATGATAAAACAGTGCATTTTAAGTATGCCAAAAAGAATTGAGGCAGTTATTTCTGCCAAAGGTGGAAATACTAAATACTAACTATATTTATATGAAAATATATGCATAATTTAAGCGTAATAAAGTGTTCATGTGTAAATAAAATTCAATGTTGTTTTATTCAAGGTTTTCTCTGAGTTATTCCTGTTTGAATTGAGAAATTGCGCGAAATTCTGCGTGGCCCTAATTCATTGAGTAGATACTGTATATTCCTCTTCATCTTGTTTATATTGGGATGTAAAAAATGTAAAAATAACTCCAAAGTGAAAAAACCCAAATTTATACAAAAGTATTTGGACACACTCCAAATGATGTGAATATAATTAATCCATTTTGAATTTGAGTTTTACTTGGATAATACCAATATTTCTTCAAATCAATTGTGACACGTGTTTCGGTGCATTCCGCATCATATTAAAACTGTGTTTGAGTGGATCGAAACAAGTCTCAGAACTGATTTTAAGAAATTGTGGTATTGACCAAGAAAAACTTAAATCAAAAATGGATATATCGTAGTAGTACAGGAAAAAGTGACCAACTAACAAAACGTAAAATGTTCAGGAGGGACATTTAAGTCACTTTTGATTGGCAAGAAAATAAACATCAATGCAGTTTGTCATTTTTAACAAGTCAATATATTATACTTCCAAGTTTAAAGGCGCTTTGGGATTTTTTCGGGGCAATATTAAGCTAGTAAGATATCAAATACTAAATCATCACGTTTTTGTAAAAAAAAGCACTTCGTCACTTTCTCCTGTATGAATACGATATATTACCGAATAATTGAATTTATAACAAATCCTTCGCTTTTAAAATATCAAATGAATTGTATACCTAACTGTAAATAATACACGAGGTCCTACAGCTCTAAATGTCGCTTCTGTAATTACCAAAGCAAGTATACAATATCCATTACATCGTTGTAAAATATAACGAAACACGCAGAGTTAATAATTTCCCTCGGCCTGTTTTCTCGTAATGTTTCTCCTGAAATATTGAATACAGCAAGCCTCATTACCCCAGCCTCCCGAGGTCGGTCGGGGCGATGCGAGCGTGCATGAAAAATATGTTTTCCCAGAAAATATATTAAGAAGTAATTGTAGCGTTAAAACCTTGATATATTCGATAGGACAGAGATGAGTCGAGCGTGCCATCGAGAAGAGACAATGTCTTAATGGGGAATACACTGAAACCGCAATAAATCAATATTCATTTCGGGGGAGTGCCGTCAATGTGTTGTCATCTGCTTTAAGAAAGCTTTGAGTTTTTAAAAGAGGACTGTCAACATTTTGATATACATATTTTTTTTTATGATAGAAAAACGGTTTTACACGACTAAACATAATCAAACATTGCAAAAATTAGATATGATTATATTGGTAGTTGTTAATTGGTTTCAATTAGATTAAATCAACTTTTAAAATAATGAATTAATTTAAATAATACATCGTTTTAAACAACTTCATAATTAAATTCTTTTAGTGAAAAAGATAAATATTTGTGATTTTTATTTGTATGAGGAAGTGCATGAAGGCAAAGACTGTTTGCAAAGACGGAATGGTGTGGCGGTTTATTCTCTGTACCTACCCCTGCAGAGAAGTCATGATTAGTAAGTTTTTACTTTATTTTTTAATTTATTATGTTTTAATTTATTTTTTTACAAAAATAATAATCATATTTGTATATAACCACTCTCCGAACTGGTTATATATTAATATTTAGTGGTTATGTACTAACATTATTAACGTTTTTGTAAAAAAAAGTAAAAGAGACTAACCACAAAGTAAATGCTTTAAATAAAAATAATATTGAGAACATTACTAAGTTATTTACTTAGATTTTAATTAAAATTGTAGATTATGTTTTCAGGCGTCTCCTAGTATCTTAAATAATTCGAGAAGAATCTTACATATACTCGTATTTCATGAATTCTTATAATAAAGACAATGAACTTACTCAATTCAACCAGAGCTGGTGCCGAGAACTCATATGCGAAAGAAGGTGTTAATCATAGAAATAATACAGCTTCCGTTATATATTTACAAACCGATCGATTGTCGAAAAACAGGGGCCTTTATGGAACGTAGAAATGAGCAATAAAAACCATTGTTTTCAACACATGCGTATAGGTTCAGGATTCATACGTCAGGATTCGGTACTTTTCCAATTATTGTCAAAGTTCTCGGTAAAAGTCTTTACCTTTACGGGTTGCACATATAAATCCGTTTAGATCCATCTATCTTGTCAGATTTATGGGAAAGATCACAGTGTCATAAAGTAGTCAGAACTACGCACATCAAAGGGAAGCGGGAGGCTGTTTCTATCTTCCCTAGATCAGCTACTTTATCGCTCGGATTTTCGTGTATCTCTTTCACATTTAGGAACTTTTTTCAGTGTGACTATCTGATAGTAAAAGGATCTGAGAATTTTTCACAGAATTTCAGAATGTAATGATTTTAGATTCCTAAATGCTTGATAGTGTAACAATATTGTTTGGTCAAAACAAAAATGAAAGGATCAATATTTACAATATTTTCAGTGTGTCCAAATCTTTATTCATAAATCTGGGTTTGTCCACTTAAGAGCTATCTTATGTTATATACGTACATCTCAACATAGATATTCAAATTCAAACCCTTATCCGCACTCCGATGGTGCATAAGGCACTGCATTATATAAACACAGTGATATCTAGATCGTTAACACGAAGGAAAGGGTACAGGGTAATATTGAATAAATATTAGAGTGAGAAAATGACTTATATTTATTTGACCCCCCCTGGGAATCGAACCCGGGACCTCCAGAACGGTAACCGAGCGTGCTGACCATTACACTACGGAGGCGGAAAACATAGATATAGAAGAATTAAAGGTCTGCGCATTTACAGGGCTCGCGCCTGTCAAAGGCTGGTTTCAGTGATTATTGTATTTCCACACATTGTTAATAAACAATATTTGGAGTGTGTAGAAATTCTCGGTCACAAATCTGGGTTTCTACACCTAGGATTAATTTTTCACTCATACATCAACATGTAAAATTAGCAAAAATTTGAGTAGTGTGGTTGTCAATCATGGATAAAATGGTAAATGTTACACGTGTGTAAAGTGTTTACTTAGCCAGTCTATTACAGGTCGTAAGCCCTGTATATACCCGGAATTTTCTTTTATTCATATTGAGATGTCAGTATCAATATTGATTTACAATTTAATTGATTTACTAGTAATTGTGTTATTTAAATCATCCTTACATTGCAATCTAATATCTTAAATTCTGTATTTTTTTAAAAGGAATAATTCGCAAAGCCTCTTCTTTTAGAGGCTTGTCTGAAAGTAGGATAGTAAGGATAGTGAAGGTAAATGTGAAAAATACACCACAAACAACAAGACTATTTGAAAATAAATCTTCCTTCAATTCATTTTGCATTTTGAGGGAATCGAACCCGCGACGCCGGTTTCGCAGTCGACCGTCTATCCAACTACGCCACAGCGCCTCATAAATTGATTTTCCACACATTCGTCTCAGGGGGCGCATTTCAACAGCATTCACTCTGCTTTTATACTTCCATTGCCAATTTATAAATTATTTAGTAATTGGTTATAAATAATATTATTTTATTACTAACATCCGTCTAACCTGAAAATAAAAACGGAGTATCCACCCTAGTCATTTAGGCAAAGGTGCCTTTGACCATGTAACGACCATTAAGTTTATCGTCCGTGACTACAGTACGTATTTTGAAGCACGTATATATACGTATTTTATTACGAGTATGTAATTTGTGGATATAGTTTGTGCATGAGTGATCAATGCTTAAAATCATTCTCAATAAAGAAACGCATAAAATTTCTTGAATGCTTTTCGCAGATACTTTGTGGCACATTTTATAAACTACATAAAATCAAACCACACTCTGCTGTTAACCACTTTTTGATTGATATTTTTTTCTTCATTTAAAATTCTTTTGCATTTCACAAATATATTATAATTACAAGTACAAAAAAATATATAATTTAATCAAATTTAAAAAAAGATCCCATAAAGGCATGGCCTGTGTGTGAGTATACATTTTAGTTTAGGTTATAAAAAAGGGCACTGGCAAGATTACAATAGATATTAGAAATAAAATTAGATTAAAAGTGCTAATATAAACTACAATGGAACCCCTAAGTTGTTTTATTTTCAATAAAAAAAAAATTAAAAAATATTAAAAATCACACAAACAATTTAGTACTAAGATGTGACTCAAGTTGCTTAAGTAGTTTTGACTTAACACGGCTCAAAAGTATTCTTACAATTGGCCTCTATCATATACAATCACAGATTTTGCTCTATCTCTTTCCTTTACCGAGATATTCAACATCCAAATTGTATTAATTTAATACATGTTTTGGCAAAAGGCATCATTTTAAGTTAACTATAAACTAGTTTTTCTCAAAACTACTGTTTTTAACATGCGGCTATTTGCCTTTGCACATTATGCTCACTCCTTGCAACAACGTCATAAATAAAAAAATCGTCAATTTTCAGTGCATGTTTTCGGAATGCCCAAAAAATGTACTATAACTCAGCAAAAGCTGCATATTTTTAACTTAATATCTACCCGCTACAGGGCAGAAAGTGTTGTTTTTGCATTTTGAAGAAAAGGTATTGTTTAATTTATTTTTTTGAATATACTGAGTATTTCTGCAAATGGAGAAAAAACATTCAGGTTTTACCTAAAAAGATCTTTTGCACAGGAGAAAGTTCAATAAGTGGCTTGATATTTATTTTTAATATTTTTTCATATTTTTAAACTTAAACGATCTCCTAAAAAATCTAGTTTTCTGATATATAGTATGACGTTGTTGAAAAGAGTGAGCGATTAGAGTATACTAAATGAAATCTAAAATTCGGTGTGCGGAAATCGGAAGCGGCGACATTTACTTGCGGCAAGTTTTTGCCTCGTCACGTTCATTCTTCTAAGTGAACTTCTCGATGGAATGTCTGCGGATCATCAGTCACCCGAAGAAGGGTTTTACGAGGCTGGCCTAATGGACAATTCCGATGATTCACAGCTACACCTTTGGCTATTGAAAACCGTCCGAGTGAGGGCGGACCCTATTTATTGAATAATAACATGTGTCATGTTAAATGCGCGTCTTTTCACGCTGGAGAGAAGGCCGTTTATTTTGTTCCACGACTCAAACGATATCGAGGCCGTAGATCAGTGATTCCCAAAGTGGTCTATATCGACCCCCAGGGGTCTACGCCAACTTGCAAGGGGTCTATGTATATGAAAAAAAATGGGGGTCCATGAAATAGAAATGGGGGTCAACAACGCACAGTTTGTGTCTGCGCGGTACTCAAGATTCAAACCAATCTCTGCTGTATTGATATCGTATTGAATTTTGGCTTAATCTTCATACTTTTGACAATTGTGGGAATAATGCCCAAGAAAAATATCCTTTTACTGAGTTTAATGATAAAATTAGGAGCTTTGCTAATCTCAGTGGCCTTGTTATTGAATTTTGGCTTAATCTTCATACTTTTGACAATTGTGGAAATAATTCCCAAGAAAAATATCCTTTTACTGAGTTTAATGATAAAATTAGGAGCTTTGCTAATCTCAGTGGCCTTGTTATTGAATTTTGGCTTAATCTTCATACTTTTGACAATTGTGGAAATAATGCCCAAGAAAAATATCCTTTTACTGAGTTTAATGATAAAATTAGGAGCTTTGCTAATCTCAGTGGCCTTGTTATTGAATTTTGGCTTAATCTTCATACTTTTGACAATTGTGGGAATAATGCCCAAGAAAAATATCCTTTTACTGAGTTAAATGATAAAATTAGGAGCTTTGCTAATCTCAGTGGCCGTTGTCACTTTGTATCAGTGTCATTTTGTTTGAGAGTGCCGCAGAAAAGTGCAAAGATAGATAAATTAAATTATTTTGTGAAATAAAAAGACTTTCATTTTTTATCCACTCACATTTTTATTAACAACCAACTAGTTTCGGCAACAACCTGTTGTCTTCTTCAGGGTTTAATTTATGACTTTATATATTAGTTTTATAGTCATAAATTAAACCTAGAAGTGGTTGTAAACTTGGTTGTTAATAAAAATGTGAGTGGATCAAAAAACTAAGTCTTTTTATTTCTCACAATAATATATCAATATGATCCACAAAGTGAATGCTTTCAATATTCAAAACATAGAAAAATTACGCCGATGTATTCAAATTATCGGCTGTCAAAAATACATTTGAAGTTAATGATGTTGCTAAAAATCAATATCAGGTAAGGCGGTCTATCCAAAATCGAAAAACGTAGCAAGGGGTCTACGAGACAAAAAAGTTTGGGAACCTCTGCCTTAGATAATGCCGATAAATAAATGTCTCCGTGGAAACTGTATTGGTGCTGGGGGAGGGGTTTATTGGGTAGAGTATCCTGGGTATACTCTTGTAACGCGATGCTTAATGGGCCATTCTGGCAAATATGATATACCCAGATAAGAGTTATCACCGATTAGCTTTCGCAATGATAAATAATGTATCGATTTTGATGCAGACGTGGGACATCGAATTAAAAAACCGAATGAACTAGCCTATCTTTGAATTTTATTTAAAAGTAGGTAAAAAATCAGGGGTTTTTAAGATTTCTCTATGAAAAATTTGAAGAAAAGAATTTTTTAGACCTATTTATGACCCATTATACAGGTATGTCTTTTGGTTCTCAACATAAAATATATGCAAAATATATTTGTATTCTATTGAATATTTTTTAAAATGTATTGAATGTAATACATACTATTATTTTATATTTACATCTTTTCATTCTTATTAGTGTCTTGATTTTAAAAGTGTCTCAACTTGATATGAAACACGTATCGGTCTTCCCCATTTTGTATATTATTTTAATTAGTATAATACAGAAAAATCATAATTAAACTAATTTTTTAGAAATTTCTACATTGACAATCTTAAAATTTGTTACGCTTATAGTAATATATCAATGCGTAATCTCCACATATTCTGCAAATGAGATAGCCGGCATGTAGTATGACGTGTTCGTTAACGTAGGGCGAATAGGAATAATTTGACGTATCACGAACGTTTGTGGATATGCTCCACATAGGGAGCGGATATGGTAAGAGAAGAAGATACGAGCTCAAATAAGCGTAAGGTTGAAATAAAAAAATTAACCACGTTTAAAATGTATTCGGCTGTTAAAACACTAGCAACATAAATTAATGTTTAGTTAAGTATGTGCGTATCATGATACATACCAAGTTTAAAATGTATTCGGCTGTTAAAACACGAACAACATAAATTAATGTTTAGTAAAGTATGTGCGTATCACGATACATACCAAGTTTAAAATGTATTCGGCTGTTAAAACACGAGCAAGATAAATGAATGTTTAGTAAAGTATGTGCGTATCATGATACATACCAAGTTTAAAAGGTATTCGGCTGTTAAAACACGAGCAACATAAATGAATGTTTAGTAAAGTGTGTGCGTATCATGATACATACCAAGTTTAAAATGTATTCGGCTGTTAAAACACGAGCAACATAAACGAATGTTCAGTAAAGTATGTGCTCACCATGACACATACCAAGTTTAAAATATATTCGGCTGTTAAAACACTAGCAACATAAATTAATGTTTAGTTAAGTATGTGCGTGTCATGATACACACATGCTTAATGATTTAGGGATTGTATAATACAATATGGATGGCACTTCGATAACAAAGAGGTATTGTATAGAACTTAATAAGGTATGCCAATCCCAAGTTGCGAAGTTTACACGAAGTTTATAATAAATAGCAACACCAAACATCTCTCCCGCCATTCAACCCCGCAGGAAGCGGTGATCCCTGCCGCTGATATCCTCGCGCAGGAATTCCCGCCAAAAGGGGGGACTTCCGGTCCCGATCCTTACAGGTAAACCCAACGGACATTTTTGACTCGATTGCAAATTATATCAACCTTTGTGCGAACGTCAGCTGGCACCCTTATAAGGGTCTAACCATCTCTCTATCCTTATTTTTTACAGGTGATGTTTAATGTACCGATACTCCTAACGTCGAAGGAAATGTACTAATATATCTACAACATTTTGAGTGTGTCCAAATACTTGTTCACAAATCGGGATTATCTACAATTATAGGAGTTATTTTTCATATTTTTTTTTGACATCTCGACATATATGGAAGTCTGCAGACTTTGTAAAAAATAATATGAAAAATAACTCCTATAATTGAAGATAATCCAGATTTGTGAACAAGTATTTGGACATACTCAAAATGTTGTTGATATATTAGTAGGAGTTAATAGGAGTTATTTTTCATATAATTTTTTGACATCTCAACATGTATGGAAGTATGCAGACAATAATTAATATGAAAAATAACTCCTATAATTGTTGATAATTCAGATTTGTGAACAAGTATTTGGGCACACTTGAAATGTTGTAAATAAATTGACTGTTCAAATTATAAGGTAAAATAATAAAATGAAAATGATATTTTCTGGTGTTTTTCATGTATGTGATTATAATCCAGGATTCGGACCTCACACACAATTGAAAGAGTTTCTGCTAAAAAAAACTTCTTTAATCTCACCGATAGATGTCTGTAATGAAAATCTAGTGATTCAAGCACTATGTTTCGAAATTGAATCATATATGTATATAGTATAAGTTCCAAGAATTTTAGTAGTGTGGATGTCAATCATGAGTAGAATTGGTTAATGTTACACCTATGTAAGGTAATCACTTAAGCCCAAATGCCAAGACTTCCATATTCTTCTTCATCTTTGTTGAGATGTCAAAAAATAATACTTATATATCAGTCACCTCAATAATACTATCGTTTAATAAAGATAATCGAAAACACTTCACTGATTTTACAAATTGTTTCATTATCGATAAGGACAAATGAATGTTTCGTAAAGATAACGATACTGCATTGCGTAAATTGCTGTAAAACCATTACTTAAAACTAAAATATTCCTTCGACGCTACAGTTTTGGAAGTCTACAGTTTGTTTCTCCATTCCATTGAAACAAGTTATTTTGAAATTTAACATTTACTTGTAAATGCCTCTTATTATTTTACTACAAAATTATGTTTAGTGCATTTGGGTTTATTTCGTGTATTTGGGTAGTATGTTTTCTAGGGATGGAAAGATTGATAAAGATATAGAAAGGAGAGTGAATGCTGGGAACAAAGTGAACGGTGCACTGAAATCAGTTATAGCAAATAAAAACCTATCAGCGGAAGCTAAACTGGCAGTGCACAACGGAGTCCTGGTTCCAACTCTAATGTATGGAAGTGAAACATGGAGTTGGCAAAAGAAGGATGAAAGTAGACTGAATGCAGTCGAAATGCGATCTCTCAGAAGAATGTGTAACAAAACGATGTATGATAGATGTGCGAATAGTGAAATAAGGAAGGAATGCAAAGCTGAGATAAGCATTATCGATAAAATTAAGAAAGGTGTGTTGAGATGGTTTGGACATGTAGAACGAATGAGTGAGGAAAGAACGGTAAAACAAATTTATGAGGCGAATGTTAGCGGGAAAAGAAGCAGAGGAAGACCGAGAAAAACATGGCACGATCAGGTATGCCAAATACTTGAAAGTGGTCAGGTTAGGAGTCGTAACAATCGGCGGGTATGTATGAGGAGATGCATGAACGTGGAAGAGGCGAAGAATGTTTGCAAGGACAGAGTGGTGTGGCGCTCTATTCTCTCTGCCTACCCCTGCGGGGAAGCGGCGTGATGGTTAGTTAGTTAGTTAGTTTTATGTTGAGTGCATCGAAACACGTGTCGTAAAATAGCAATAATAAAGTAAAATAGTAAACGGTAAAATAATGATAAAATAAAATAGAATTGAGCTATGAGCATATAAATACTAGCAAAAGCGAACACATGTGATTCTTTCCTACCTGGATTCATATGCAATAAGTGTGGGTATTAAAAGAAATGTGAAATATAGTTTCATACGTTTTACGTGCGCTCACCCACTAGTAACTATTTTCAAGCAACGGAGACATTTTAACCACGAAAATGTATAGAAAACACTACGGAAAAGTAACCCCAACAAAAAACACGAAAAGGTGGTTTACTCAATGGATTTTTTGCGATAAAAAATTTAGTTATTAATAGTTGCAATTGCTATTGGGAGTCCAATCATATCGTAAAAACTGAATCATATAAAACATGAAAAATAAAAAAAATAAATATATATATATATATATATATATATATATATATATATATATATATATATATATATATATATATATATATATATATATATATATATATATATATATATATATATATATATATATATATATATATATATATATATATATATATATATATATATATATATATATATATATATATATATATATTAAGTATGCGTGGAACTTTATTTTATTTAATAAAACAACTGTATACTTTTTTCCATTATAATTTTGTTTGACCAGTAATAGGGTTTCGCAGTAACCGAGATCATAATACCTATCTGATGATGTCGGTAACGACGAAACTCGGTCACTACTAAAATAAAATAAGCGTGGAAAAAAGTATTAAGCTTTTATTTTATTATATAAAATTCAGTTCTATCAAGAAATATAAGTAAAAAAAAAATTAATAAATATATCTCTTTAAATATCTACATGTTTTATCTTATTCAGTTTTTACGATATGATTGCGATAACTATTAATAACCAACTTTTTAATTAGAAAAAATCTCATTGTTGTTTTATTACATAAATTATATTAAGTACAGTACATTGATGGTCTAGAATGTTGAAAACGTTGATTTTAAGATAAAATATAGTCTGAGAATTAAATTTTAAATCGCTTTCCGACAAATCTTTTATGAGAGAAAACCGTGAACCGCGAACAAAGGGAGTTAGATGCTTTTGCTTCAAAAACGGTTTTTATCAAATCGAGAAAATGAAACCATAAGTTAACGAACGGTTTAACCTATTGTTCTCCTGTTCCCTAGTCATTTGTCTTCGGAATTTCAAATGTAATTTTCGAGATCTTTTAATTCGATGTTCGGGCCCTGGCGGCGCGATGGCTCACTGCTTAGCAACTAAGGGACTTGTGCATTTTCGCGTTCGTGCCCTTTTCGACTTCGGAGAAGGGTTTATGGACTGGAAAGGGCGATAAACATTGCGGAAGGTTGTTCTCCCGATCTCGGGCCCTCGACTCAAACTTGGAAACTCCACCCGGACGAAAGTGTCCGACCGCATTTAAATCTCAAATCAACCCGGTCGCTTGCCGATAGCAGATTTTTCGTTTGTCTTGAATTTTGTACCTTAATTATGTGGCTTAGTTTAATTTTACTTTCAATTTTTACTTATTATTTTTCTTTTTTTTTCTTTCATTACTTTTTATTGTTATTACTATTTTTTCACAACCAAATATCTATTCTTTATGTATTTATTTAACCTGTACTTTTATTTGTTTCACTAAGTTTGTTTTGTTCTCATCTAATTGATGATAAACATTTAAACAATTTGTATTGCACTGTATTCCATTTCTTGTAATGTATTTTTCATTGTTTGCACACATTATACTATTTTGTCACCAACATCTGCAGGCATTCTCTGCTATCGGCAAGAAGAAGAGAATCGTCATCAAACAAAAGGCAGCAGACAGTCAAATTGTTCATTCTAGCTCCAACATTTAAACCTGTCAGTTCTTTCATGCAATTATCTATATATATTAAACAGCCAAGGCGACATTACACATCCCTGTTTGACACCTTCAAAAATTGTAAATTATATTTAAACAAATATTAATTATACCGTCGCAGTTATAATACTACAGTTCTTATCTCCAAGACTGAGAAAATCAGCAAAAAGGAAGAAATAAAATGGCCAAATGCAGTGTAATGTATCTCCCATTATATTAACCTTTATTTATATTCCTTCCGCAGGAAGCCATTTCAAACGGTTCATGGACGCAATTTGATGAGGTGAGAAAAGGGATTTTTGTGGATTTGCATATAAAATGGCACCACTGGCTGAGCAGCGCCGAGTTCAGAATTTATAAGGGAAATAACTTTAGAATAAAAAGTAAGAAGTATTTTTATTACGTCTTGGTGGTTGGATGTAAATGTAGGTATATGTATATACCACACACCTAAACAATAAAATAAAATAAAAACGCATGGAGCAGCGCACGCGTGATTGAAGTGAAACTTCTTAAAAGGACAAGATTAAGTTTGAGAGACAGAGAGAAAGATAACATCTCGAAAGAAATACAACAATACAAAAATTACATAAAAACTGTTCAAGGATATAATCAAACTATCATAAGACACAAACGCAAATAAACACAAAACACTATGGTTAATATCACTGAAACAATGCGTGTTACCTCAGGTGTTCATAAATAGCGTCTGCCGTGTACATCCATGTACAACACACGCATGTGCGACACTTTTTTATTTTATCGCTTTGTATTGTTGTGTATAATACGTCGCTCTCTTTTTCTCCACATTTGTGACGTCGAAATGTATAGCCCCCTTACTCATTCTCTCAACGTTATATCTGTCTTCTCTTTCATGTAACGAAATGTGCCTACTAAACGTGACGGTCCTTGAAATTTAACTCTCAATTATTGTCAAATTATCGAATCACCACCTAAAAAACTTGATATAAAAAATAATATAAGTATGTGTTTTTTTGTTTGTTATTGCTTCAAGGGATAAGAAAATTGACTCATTTAAATAGTACCGATTTATGTATTGTTGCAATAGAATTTTTCAGTCAAAACAGTAAGTTGATCGTTTTTTTTTTTACTATGATTGCATTCGTTGCGTTGGTAAAAACAAGCGTACATCTTAATATTTTGAAAAATTTGCTTGCGATAAAATGTTAGATTAACAAAAGGTAACATAACATAGGTGCATGGTACCTTCAACAGATTTATGAAACAATCATTGTTCTTGATAATTTTATAAAACAATATCCTTTAGATAACGGTCCGCGTTTTATTTCGCTCTTCGCTTTATTATATTTCAAATCAAAAGGAAACCACACATCCCCGAGAAACTTTTAAACACGCCAAGTAAAATACAAACTTTATTTCGGTAATATTCAGCATTCACAGCCGGCGAATAACTCATTAAAATACCGGAGCTGTTAATGTCTTTATATCCTAATTTGAGAAAATATATATGCCGGCAATAAACGAACACACTAAACAAAAATGGACCCATTATTTCGGGCTCCAAACCTTCCGAACGCTCCGCCATTAATAAGAACGTCTGAAACAATAACTCGGGTATTAAAAGGAAGTGAATAGAATGCTACCGATTAATATATCGTCCTCATTCAAGCGCGGCTCTTGGTTGGATGCCACTTAATATAGCCTCATTCAGGCGAACTCGGGCTGGGCGCCACTTAATATAACCTCCTCATTCAACCATGGCACCCATGCCATTTGCCATCGAGATACGGGCACAAGCGACGTCGCTCCTTATTCATACTACCCTGATAACAGCGAAGCTTTTAAAAACTGAGATAGAAATTTTGAAATAACTACATACCTTAACGGCAGATAGCATATGAGGCAACTGTTGAGAAAACTGCCGTTAAGATTATATCGAGAATGTGGTAAGCTGAACCCAACTTTTTAGTAACTATTTGAAGAGTCAAAGCATTTTTCACACAAATTATTCCAAATATACATATATTGTACAAAAAAAAAACTCGGCTGTATGAATTGTTTTTACAAAATAATTTGAACATATATTTTAAAACTATCGAATCATGACCATGTATGTAAACGTAGTTTAAAAGGTTTTCAACTGAGTGGTTTAAAATAAACGGTTTAAAACCATTATTCATGGGTTAAAATATTGAACGGAACACATGTTGTGCCCAAAGAACAGATCGATGGCCCAAAAAGTCAATATTGCTGTTAGCTGAAACCCCGACACATAGTTACCTTTTTAGATCGTACTGCATCAATTGATTGCAGTGCCTTTTACACCATTTCGTGCTTAAAGATAAAAGAATAAATAAACTGTAATCACGTTACTATATCTTAGTCACGTAGTCAAGTTTTCAATCGTCTAAAGCAGTTTTTAAGCGTTGGTTTTAATTTCAAATGTTTTTTAAACCATCATCATGACATGTACGAATATTACATTATATTCCAGTAAAAATAAGCACAATCCAGAAATATGGACTATACTCGTATTACTGTATCATCATCGTATTAAAAACTAAATATTATCTACAACAACTCAAAAGGGTCTATCCAAACTACGCGAAAACCTATTACTAGATGTAATTATTACGTATAAGCACCAATATATGTACTATATGTACACGTAAGTCTGAAATTAGTCAGTAATCTTTTTAACCCGATGGTTGCCAGAGACGAGATATCTCGGCAAATGGCGGAGTGCCCGTATGGCCAGAGACGAGATATCTCGTCAGTACTTTTGATGACGTATTACTCCGCAGTTTTAACTCATATTGACAATCTGTCAAAAACGGAACATACATTGCCATCAGTTGAAGTTGTCACAAAATATTTTATAAAGTTTTTAAATACTTTTAAGTGATTTATCGGTATCACTTTCAGCTGACAGTTGACAGATGTCATTAGGGCTACCACTCAAACCACTTGAAATATTGATTATTTTAATCGATTGTTTTGAACGCCAGGGGTTTTTATTTTGCTCAATTTTTTGTGTTTTTCTTATTATTTTAAAATATTCCATTGATAAATAATAGTTGTGTGTTAATATTAAATTTAATAAAAACTTGCGTGTGCGACTTAGTGTGACAACCCTGAAAATTTGAAACTGGTTTAACTTCAAGAATAAAACTCTAACAATCGATGCGGTATATAATATTTGGTAAGTAAATTATAATTCAATAAAAACAACAAAAAAAAAAATCTTTAGACAACTTTTTTTTTTCAAAAAAATACTTGGCCTGTTGAGCACTGCCGCGTAATTTATTTGCGGCTATGAAAAGGTTAAAACGACGTAAAAATAAATCCCTAGAGATTCGAGTCAAGGCGAACTATAATAGTAGTAACATGAGACATGCGTAATGTACGTAAACTTAATCAAAGTATTATTCAAACATAACTAGATTACTCCCTGTCGTCCATCGCTAGTTTAAACCAAACCTACGGATTAGTTATGAAATAGTCCTTTAGTTTTCTTGCGGTTACCGGTGAACTTGTGATAGAAAAACGGTATTACATGACTAAGCATAATAAAACATTGCAAAATTACAACAACGCGTGACAGTTGTAGGAATGGACGATAATTGCATAAAAACGTAATTTGATTGTATTGGGAGTTGTTAATTGGATTCAATTAGATTTAATCAAGTAATAAAATAATGAGTTGCGTGATTTAAAACATTGAAAAATACATCGTTTTAAACAACTTCATAATTAAATGTTTTTAGTGAAAAAGAGTACCGTGGGACGGGGCTACTTGAACTATGATGTGTTACTTGAGCCCATTACATAAAAAAATTTAATCTGTATTTGGTTCTCAATGATGAATGTAACGACGTGATTCATTGTTTCCCTGACAGGTGACACTTATTGTCACGATACTTCGATCGATACCACGATCTAAATATTTTTTGTACTGGGCTCAAGTAACACATCAAAGTAGCCCCGTTCTACGGTAATATTTGTGTTTTTAGTATTAACTTTAAACACTTCAATTTCATACTATTCTGAAAAGTAAAAGAAAAGTGTCTGAAACTGTGTCTGACTCGAGAGTCCGCGACACTAACCACAGGACCACAACCCGACACTACACAAAAAAGAAATATTACTACTGCTACTACCATCATGCCATTTTTCCGCAGAGGATGGAACGCCACGCTCTTCTAATAAAGAAATATGAATTTTATAACCAAGCGATGGTTAAAATGTTAAACATTAAACGTACATGTTTATAGGAAGCTGACTATCTTTCCTATTTTTTTCCATAATCAAAACATAATATGCCTATAGAATATCTAAAAGAGCCGTGCATTCCAGAGGAATTGGTTGGTAGATGTCTCACGTTTCGATCGGGTTCAACTGTTATATATAAAGTGATCTTACCAGCTCGCAACCGGCGCACTAAATTTGGCGAGCGTGCCTTTGCTGTTGTGGAACCAATGCCATGGAATGCACTTCAGTAGTTAGAAACAGTGAGCGTGAGATGATCTTTAGGAAATGCATTTGTTTGTTGTTTGTTGTGTATCAAATCTACATCAATATTTTCATTGATTGCTGATGTGGTATTTTAATATCAAATATTGAAATCATATTTATATAAATTAAAAATTCCGTGTGTTATTTTCAAGCTGCTTAAATTTACTTTTGTTATTTTACTAGCACGAATAATTGTGTAATTCATAAGTACATTTCAAATTCATAAGTACATTATCAATTTCGTTTACGATTGCAAAATAAAGCTCATATTTTCATTTATCAATAAGCAGTATCTAAAAGATATTTCGTTATCAATTCAATATTTGAAAATTTAAAATTGATTACGAAAAGATACACCAATAAGATAAGGAAGTGAAATGTAAAAATTCGTTTCACTATCTATATGTACTATAAAGTAATATCAAGCATATTCTTTTTTTCAATGTGATGCTTAATAAAATACTAATGAAAAAAAAAATACAATTTTAAAGTAAACTGACAAAAAAGAATTCATTAATGCATGTATACACTATAACGTATTTAACCCTAAAATACTAAACTATCGTAACAAATACGACGGCAAAATGACGATTTCTGGAAAAAACAATATTCTAGTCGTTCACACTATCTTCCCAATGTACTTTTATTTAATAGATTTATATTATCCACTGACACTTCGTGATGGAATTGCATTTTTAATATATTATTAGATTAAAACCAACATTTTTAGCTTTTCCACTTTTTTTTTATTTGACCAGCGACCGGGTTTCGTCGTTACCGACATCATCAGACTGGTGAGAGGCTATACAAATTGTTATGTTATATATTATCAACTCCTGCCTTCTTTTATATATAACATAACAATTTGTATAGCCTCTCACCAGTCTGATGATGTCGGTAACGACGAAACCCGGTCGCTGGTCAAATAAAAAAAAAGTGGAAAAGCTAAAAATATTGGTTTTAATCTAATAATAAAAAAAGTACTTTTATTTTATTTTTTTCATAATAACGTAATCTCTTAAACCCTAAGAATGTTACTGTTACTTCTAAAATAATTAATTTTGATTATCTTATTTCTACCCATTTTATTTCTATTTTATTTCGTAACAACGTCACTCGTAGAATAGTTAAGTTATCTAGGGTGAATATAATCAATTCTTTGTAATAAAAAAATCAGAATACAAGTACATAATTACAAAACATAATTTTTAAAAAAAGTAAGGTTTATTTTAAATTTAAAACACGTGATCTATAATTTATTGTATAATTAATATTTGAAGCACTAACTTTGTGATTTTCCATTTTATAATTAAAATGTAGCTTTCTTTTAAAATCACTATTAATATTTTGATAAAAATCTTGATAAAGAAGCGGTTAGCTTCGAAACCGGTAGACATTATAATTAAGTTATAATAACATATTTGTAGTGATTTTAAAACAAAGTTACGTTTCAATTATATAATTTATTGTTTCGAAGAATGAATTATCATAAAATTTGTTCGAATAAACAAATTGTATAATAATTTTAATGATAAGTTTGTATAAAGTTTTATAATGTTAAATAAAGTTTTTTTTTAACATCTGGATTGAAACTTAAACGTTGTAAAGTTTTCAAAGGAAAATATAAAAATGTGTAAATACGTAGCGAAGTTTGATGTTTCTTTATTGCTAGAATCTCGATGTTAAAACAATATCTAGGTAACGTTCTGTATCTGCAGGTGGAACATTCCCCGACTGTACAAACAATAAATCAGTTGAGTTACACAAAAACAAACATGAAATAGTTCTGCTTCCTTTTGGTGAAAATCAGTTCCATTCATTTCAGTAGCTGCAAGCGGAACTCGAATAAATTAACTTGGATGGCATTTTTATTTATTTACAAAATTCATTTGTACTTATTTTTTCCATACCCACAAAAAGATTCAATATCCTTTTCATGTTATTTTATCTCTTAAATTTTATTTTATTATATATTTTTATGAAAATATCAATTATTATCATAGTTTAGAATGTAGATAACACAAACTGTACTTCTTTTCGTTAAAAAAGAAATGATCACTAATTTTGATTTCCGCATTATTAACCTTCTAATACAGTGCTTTCACTTCAAACTGGACGTTTTATAAACCAAATTGGACGCCTTATAAATCAAATTGGACGTTACATTGTATTTTACAAAGGTATATTTTTTTTAAATATTTTTGTCAAATACTTGAAAGCGGCCGGGTCAGGAGTCGTAATAATCGTCGGGTATGTATGAGGAGATGCATGAATGTAGAAGAGGCAAAGAATGTTTGCAAAGACCGAGTGGTTTGGCGTTCGATTCTCTCTGCCTACCCCTGCGGGGAAGCGGCGTGATGGTTAGTTAGTTAGTTAGTTAGTATTTTTTTTATAACACGTATACAAGTACAACAGATACCGTCAGTGTGAATACCTGCTCACATATTTTAATCTTAAGACTAGCGATACTTCAGTGGTCAAGTTGACAAGCCTGCAAGACGAGATTTTCAATACTGCTTTCAATCATGAGTACCTACTACTTTTAATATATTTTAAAAAATTCTAACTTTTATCCAGCCTTGCATTCTTTCCCTAAAATCACAATTCAAACATCTATGGTACAACGTAAAGAGACATGGAGTACCTACATATTTATTTAATTTAATTTGGATATTGACCTCGATGACCAAAAAAAAACAAATGATAATTAGTTATAATTAAAATATGCAAACGTGTGTTAAAAAAGTAGCATCATATGTTATAAACAAACAAAAAAGTAGTAAAATTTAGCCTAGTTACGAAATTCAGACCAGTGCAAATATTGATTAATTAGAACATTTTGAGTGTGTCCAAATACTTGTTCACAAAATCTGGATTATCTCCAATCACAGGAGTTATTTTCATATTATTTTATTTCTTTACATCTCACCAATAGATGTCTCTAGTGAAGTTTTAGTGATTCATGAACAAGGTTTCTAAATTGGTTCATATATATAGAACTTCCAAGAATTTGAGTAGTGTGGTTGTCAATAATGGGTAGAATTGGTGAATGTTACACGTGTGTAAAGTGATCACTCAAACCAGCCTATGACGGTCGTAAGCCCCGTAAATGCCCAGACTTCCATATTCTTCTTCATCTTTGATGAGATGTCAAAAAATAATATGAAAATAACTCCTGTGATTGGAGATAATCCAGATTTTGTGAACAAGTATTTGGACACACTCAAAATGTTGTAAATAAATTATCTGGTCAAATTATAAGCTTAATAATAAAAATGAAAATGGTATTTTCTGGCGTTTCTCATGTGTGTGATTATAATCCGGGATTCGGATCTCACATACTAATATAAGAGTTTCTGCTTAATAAAAAGCTTCTTTACATCTCACCAATAGATGTCTCTAGTGAAGTTTTAGTGATTCATGAACAAGGTTTCTAAATTGGTTCATATATATAGAACTTCCAAGAATTTGAGTAGTGTGGTTGTCAATAATGGGTAGAATTGGTGAATGTTACACGTGTGTAAAGTGATCACTCAAACCAGCCTATGACGGTCGTAAGCCCCGTAAATGCCCAGACTTCCATATTCTTCTTCATCTTTGATGAGATGTCAAAAAATAATTTGATTAATTAGGTTATCAGTAAAACAAATTTTGGGGCAGCAATTGATAAATGCACAAATAACGAAATAAAATTGCACACGTGCAAAAATGGCATGCATTGTAATAAATATCCAGGGGTGTATCGAGAAAATAACGCCCGATTTCGTGGGTGCGTTCATCATTAGCGTGAAGTTAACATTATTACATTGTTTGATATCATTTTTATACGGGCATCAATGTGTGGGAATATTTACGGTGTTCTGGTTGGCAATTAGCGAGCATGTCAAAAATGCACGCATTGTTCTGACGCTCTTTAAATAATTGTTTTAATTTTATGTGGGTTTCGTCTAAAGCGACGGAAACGCTAATTTATCAAATCAGCGTCGGGATATTTTTAAACATAACCTTACATTTCAACCTAGAGAGTTTCATTTTTTAAATAGTAAGACAGCCATTTAAGGTAGAATACATAACCATTACATGTCAACCTAGAGAGTTTCATTTTTTTAAATAGTTAGACAGCCATTTAAGGTACAATACATAACCATTACATTTCAACCTAGAGAGTTTCATTTTTTAAAACAGACAGCCATTCAAGGTACAATACATAACCATTGCATTTCAACCTAGAAAGTTTCATTTTTTTAATAGTTAGACAGTCATTTAAGGTCCAATACATAACCATCGCATTTCAACCTGGAGAGTTTAATTTTTTAAAACAGTAAGCCAGCCATTTCAGGTACTAGATTCACGTTTTGTACTGACATTTCTCGGTGGAACTGCACTTTATAGAATAAAATAACAACTGTAATTTTTTCCACATTAATTTTATATGACCAGCAATCGGGTTTTGTCTTAACCGACATCACCATTTGGAAAAAAAATACAAAGTTGTTATTTTATTCTTTAATTTAGGTACTGTTTTTGTTAGGAAAATAAATATTTTTTTTGACCACAACATTTTTATCCGGGCTGTTGGCATTCCTTATCCATGCTAATAAACAACATCAAACATTACCACCCGTCATTCAGTGATTGTGAAGTTGACAATGTCAACAGTGTATATATTAATATTTAAAGAAAATAATAATAACATACAGGAGATTCAAAAAAAAAGTAAGTGGGGAAAATTTAGGTTTGTGTGATAAGTATTTAGACAAACGCAAAATTGTGGTGTATAAAAATAACTGGTCAATGAACAAGCTGCACAAAAAACTCGAATTCATATTTTCAGGCGTTTCCCATTATGTAAAAAATATTTTCATACTATATAATTATTTCGAAGAAATAGTTGACTTGGCCATGTACTCCGCATGCCTCCTGAGAGAGCCTTAATCAAGCTTGCCTCTTTTACAAGGCATCAGGTTCGCGCCGCCCAGGACGACCACTGCTGACAATTCGTCGGCAGTTCTCGTCAGTACATCGGGACGCGAATCTGACTTGGGAGGATGCAAGGGAGCTGGCAGCCGACAGAAAAGCCTGGAGACAGTTTGTGGACTCCATATGCTCCACCTAGGGAGCGGATATGGTTTAAATAATTAAATATTATATCGAAGAAAAACTTATTTTTTCAGTACAAAAACCGTGTTTTAAGATAAAATCAATTACGTAAAATGTAACCTGGATTTAGGGAAAATTAAGTTGCGACTTATCGAATACTGGGCCTTAACAAGAGCAAGACAGTTGACCGTTGCAAATAGCAGATAATATTGGCAAATAAACAATAGCGTTTTCAAATGTCTAGTACTCTAGCCAACAAAAGCGGGACTCGGTAGACGGTAAAGTGTGGCTTATTCTTTATCGTGAGTCACTGCAAGAAACAATAATTCACAATTTTCAGTCGTATTTTGTATTTTCATGGTAATGCTGATTCCCTGATACGCGACTACCAAAGGCGACAAAATTTCCATATTTATCTATGTGTTTCAGATATTTGCACTTCTTTTGTACGTGAATTTACATTTCACCTTTGAAAAGTTTTACATGGCGTTGCTAAATTTTGTTAAATAGATTATTTCTAATACATCATAAAAATTGACGAAAAACCACCTGTCCGATCTTGTCGGTAACGACGAAACCCGGTCACTGGTCAAATAAAATATATGTGGAAAAAACTATATAGTTGTTATTTTATTTAATAAAATGCAGTTATACCAAGAAATACCAGTAGAAAACTTACATTTAATAAAATTAACGTATATTTGTAACGTATATCTGTCTGCCTCCGTAGTGTAATGATCAGCACGCTCGGCTACCGTTCTGTAGGTCCCGGGTTCGATTCCCAGGGGGGTTCAAATAAATATAAGTGATTTTCCACTGTAATATTTATTCAATATTACCCTGGACTGGTACCTGAAGCGGAGGGCTGATCACCTTTCCTTCATGTGTAAAAACGATCAAGATAACACTGCGTTATATGACGCAGTGCCCTATGCACCATTTGGGTGCGGATAAGGGTTTATATATATATATATATATATATATATATATAAATATATTTATATATATAAATATATTTATATATATATATATATATATATATATATATATATATATATATATATATATATATGTATATATATATATATATATATATATATATATATATATATATATATATATATATATATTTATATATATATATATATATATATATATATATATATATATATATATATATATATATATATTTGTAACGTATTATTATTAAAAACTAATAGTTGTGCTATTTCTTTTGACTAGAAAAATGCCTAACATTTTTTTTATAATGAGTTTTAATAAGTTATTTCCTGAACTAGCGATAATTGAAAAGATTAAGAAGAGTTCTTTAAAGTGGTATATGTAGATGTGTGGAGCGAATGGATAATGAGAGGATGGCGAAGAAAGTATATTTGGTGAATGTGAACGGGATAACAGAACAAGGACGGCCAAAAGAGGCTTCAAACAACCAAATCAGTTAGAACCTAAAAATTTGGTCGTGTGAAAAGTCTACATAACCCGAGAGCACGTGCGACTAGATGTATGGATATAAAGGAAGCTAGTATTTATGTCAGGACAGAGGAGTATGGCATTCCATCCTTTCTGCCTACTCCTGCGGGGAAACGGCATGATGTTACTAGTAGAAGTAGTAGCAGTAATCGTATTAAAAGGGTCATAATAAGCATGCATAAAAATAATTATCCTAGTGTATCGTTAGTTTCCTAATAATAAAGGCTAAAATGTACATAATATATTTTCGTAGGTTCAGCATTATAACGTCTCGGATGATGTATAGCAACGATTTTCCGCGATACGACGCTTTATTTTTTATTAAAACAATCAACTTCATAATATTTTATCCGTCTTCCGTGGCTATGACCTTACGGTGGGCCTATAGCGTGGTCAGAAGCCATTCTTGATGCTTTTTAATCTAAAGTTAGCAGCCAACCATGAATCAACGGGCCTGCTTTATTATATCCTCATCCCTTAACCTAGACCTTAAACAAACGAGGGATTTTATTTTTTTAAATCGCGAATAATTTAATTACTTATAAAATATAACAAAGAAAACCTTGAAACTCAAAGCGTGTGAATATCTATGATGTTTGGTAGATTTTATGTTCCATATAAGTATGTACATATCGCTCACTCCTTTCAAGAACGTCATAAATCGAAAATCGTCAATTTTCAGTTGTGCATGTTTTCGGAATGCCAAGAAAATGTACTATATCCCAGCAAAAGCGGCATATTTTAAACTTTTACCTGCTACAGGGCAGAGAGTGATGTTTTTGCATTTTGAAGAAAATGTATTATTTAATAATTTGTTTAAATACACTAAATATTTTTCAAATGGAGAAAAAAGCTTCAGATTTTATCTCAAAAGATCTGTTGCACAATAAAAAGTTTAATAAGTGGCTTGATATTTATTTTCAATACATTGCATTACATTTTTAAACTTGAAAAACGATCTAATGAAAAATCTACTTTTTTGATTTATGACGTTCTTGAAAGGAGTGAGCGATATATCGCAGTCATACAGGAGAAAGTGACCAAGTGCATTTTTTACAAAAACGTGGTCATTGACTATTTGATATCTTACTAGCTTAATATTGCCCTGAAAAACATCCCAAAGGATTTTAAACATAAAAATATAATATATTGACTTGGTAAAAATGACTAACTGCATTGATGTTCATTTTGTTACCAAGCAAAAGTGACTTAAATGGCCCTCCTGAACATTTTACGTGTTGTAAGTTGGTCACTTTCTCCTGTACGACTATGATATGTTTTAAACCGTACAATATGCAAATTATATGATAGTTGTAGCAATAGAAAAAAATAACAAAACTATAGTTGACTCTCTGTAGCCATTCGAGATTAAGTTCTGTACTGAAATTTTTGATGGAACTGCATTTTATATATTAAAACAACAACTTTTCAGCTTTTTTCCACATCCATTTTATTTAACCAGTGACCGGGTTTCGTTGATACATCACCAGTCTGATAATGTCGGTAACGACGAAATCTATCGAAATTTAATACGACAAAATGTAGTTGTTTTTTAAATATATTTTTAACATTTAAGTTTTCCGTAGTAAATACCACTATTTCTTAATATCTATTGTGACACGTGCACGTATCGTTTTCAAACACCATGCATACCTCATTCAAAATGATGCGGCATGTATCGAAACACGTGTCATAATAGATTATTAGAAATAGGTATAATAGATTTTTATAAATACAAACAAATCAGTTTATTCTTTCGTTTTACTATTCGTAAATTGAACCCTTTTCTATTATTTTTTGACATCTCATCAAAGATGAAGAAGAATATGGAAGTCTGGGCATTAACGGGGCTGATGACCGTCATAGGTAACATTAACCAATTCTGCCCATTATTGACAACCACACTACTCAAATTCTTGGAAGTTCTACATATATGAACCAATTTTGAAACATTATTCTTGAATCCCTAGAACTTCATTAGAGACATCTATTGGTGAGATGAAAAGAAGCTTTTTATTGAGGAGAAAGTCTTCTATTAGTATGTGAGGTCCGAATCCTGGATTATAATTACACACATGAGAAACGCCAGAAAATATTATTTTCATTTTGATTATTTAAGCTTATAATTTGACCAGATAATTTATTTACAACATTTTGAGCGTGTCAAAATACTTGTTCACAAAATCTATGAAAATAACTCCTGTAATTGGAGATAATCCCCTGTAATTGGAGATAATCCCCTGTAATTGGAGATAATCCAGATTTTGTGAATAAGTGTTTGGACACACTCAATGTTATGAACGCTTTTAGTTTACACTTCCATATTTTCTTTGGCGCCTCTTTTCTCCCATCACGATGATAACCAGCGGACCGATTACAATATCGCATTTATCCGAGCGTAAATTAATTGCGGAACAAAAACTAATCAAAATTAATTTAATTAAAAGTAATTAATGGAAAGGTGGGCAAAAAGTTTGGAATGAAAAAATCGTAGATTAATTGGCATTGTGATGCCTGTCTGTTCTGGATTTACTGACATGCCATGGCTATGCTTTCTCTGTTAATCTACTTAAAGTCCTGATGAAATAATTTATCTGTCGCCGGTGACTGGCGACAAGACGCGACCTCGTGCCTGCGCCTTGGAAGAGGTCAGGGGAATTAATTGCGTCCATCTTATCGTACTAAACGACGCGGAGCTTCCCGCTGAATAAATCATTCGCGGAGGAATAAATAATCCCGGTCTCCAAACTAAGAAATATGCAGAAAAAAATTTTTCGTTTCATTTCATTTTGTACGTACAAGCTTACTCGTTAGTTTTTCATTTTCTTGTATGTACGAACTTTTATATGAACAACATTTTAAGAGTTACTTGTGAATAAAATAACTGCTAAATTTATAGATACTAATCACTCATTTCACTCCCATAAATTAAAATTATTACACCTTGTTCCATATAAAGGCCAAATTATGAATTATCTTGAAAATTTAGAAATACAAAAAAACCTGAATTCTAATAATAATTTATTAAATAATATATTGTTTCAAAATTCTTCGCCATTGCTTTCAATTTTTCCTTTGTTTTCAAACTCCGTTCCTTGACTAACCCCTTCCCCTTACTTTCCCCCTATCCTTATTTATAGAACAATTTTATATTTTATATTTTAGTTATTATACAGACCTGAATGATGGAAGTTTAGCTTCTGAAACATGTAGTCTATAATTAAACTCAAGTGGTAAAAAACGAAGTGTTTTCTTTAATTATTAAATTTATAAGGTGCATAAAAATTTAAAATCAGGTATTCTGGTGTTTCCCAGCATGTAAAATAATTTGGGTTCAAATTTTGCATCCAAATTTTAAAAAATCTCTGCTGAATAAAAGCTTTTTAAATCAAACAAAAGATGGCTGTCGTGAACCCAATCATAGAATGTCATGAAATCGATCATATGGTATAGTTGTGATTTCAAAAAAATTGAGTAGTGTGATGGTTGGTTGAATAGCGATTGTTATACGTGTTTAAAGTGATCATTTAATGAAACTATGACAGGTTATAAGCCTTGTAAATACTAAGATGAACATAGAACATAAGACTTCCGTATTCCTACGTTCTATGTTCAGATGTCGAAACTATTAATAAATATTATATTTATTACAAAACTTGAATGATTGGGAAGAACATATAAGGTATGCATAGTAAATAGAAAATTAAGATTTGCGAAGAAAAAAAGCTAAACATCACAAAATAGAAATGTACATTGAAAGCTGTCCCACCGCATGCCCAGATCTGATACAGAAGCATCTAGGCTTCCTGACAGATCTGCTCTTGCTAAGCAATATTTTTTTTAACTAAGTTGAGAAATTTATTGACAATGTGAAATAATATAAAATTGTATCCCGATTTTACTGTGAATTTACATTTAAAAGCTTACAATATACCTGTCACTACCAATCTAAATAAATTCAAGATTGTAAGTCCATCACCAAATTTTCTAGAAGTTCCCCCCCATTAGGAATGTACAATGTACAGATAGTAAAACATAGTAAAAGTGAGATAAATACGAGAAAATGTAGTATTATAATATATTTGTGTAAAAATCAATTTACGCGAGAGCTGTTTCGCCTTGCGAGTGCCAAAAAACTTATGGTAGTGACGTGTAGCATTGTTTGCATGCTTGTAAAAAGATTGTTCTGACAAAGAGACGAGTACAACTCGAAACTGGTAGATAAAAATTTAGGGAGCTGTACTGAATTAAAAGTCAACATTTATGTAAAAAAAAAAAAGTTATTATATATCACGACTAGTTTCGAAAACTACAGGTGAAGATACAAACAGTTGATGAGATCATTAGTACTTTTCGAAACTTGTCGTGTTTACATCAATAAATTCAATAAGCGGTTAAAGGCAATTGTTTTATTTTTATACATAAAAGATAACGGACACATTATTCCACACGGTGAAATATTCAACACGAGAGGTGAAAAAGTTAAATAAACTTTAAAACAATATGACAAACTCGTTCAGATAAGTGTTATTTTGAACGACAATAATATTTGTTATTTACTACAGTTGCCGTAATAATATTCCTTTGTCCTTTCCTAAAAGTTATGTTATCTCAACTTAGTCACTTAACCCGTAGGCATGCAACCTTTATATACTATAAATAACACGTTTTATAATCACCCGTACGATTACGCTATCCAAAACTACGCAATAAATATTGTTTTCTATGAAAGCAAACGCTTATCACTTTTAACCAAATTAACTAACTAACTAACTAATCATCACGCTACTTCCTCGCAGGGGTAGCAGACAGGATAGAACGCCACACCACTACGCTTTGCATAAATTATTCGGCTATTCTGCATATATGCATCTCCTCGTGTCCTCATACAAATTCGTTGATTCCGACTTCTGGCCTGTCCAATTCAAAGAATTTGATGAATTGAATAACCCTAAACTTTCCTGGACTTATTTGGTTTCTATTTATAGCTACATTAGTTTCCCAAATTTGTTTTAACGTTTTTTACTCAATAACACTCGCATGTATGCAATATTTTAGCAGATGTCAAGAAGCACGCTGTTTGCCACGAGTAAATATTACTATTTATGTAATTCTGTTTTATTCAACAGATGGGACTGCCATTGTAGTAAAAAATGCTTTTTATTAAAAATATCGTGTTTTTGCCTGTCACTCATACATATTTATGTAAATTTGTTCTATATCTATACAGAGAATTCAGACGTTTTAAAGATTTAAGCTACTTACATAATTCAAAAGAATTCCCAAAATTGAGCTCCAACTAGTACGTTAATAGATTTCTGTATATTGCAATCATAAAAGTTAAAAAAATTAAATGTAAGTTCAATAATGGACAATAATAGTTAATGTTATGAAGTATATTCAGTCGTATAAGCGGACGACTTTCACATTTCTTTCTCATAAATTGGTTCGTCTCCGCCGAGGCATATCTCGGTTAGAACTATTTTGTTGAAATGACAATCGACCATCAATATTTGCATAATATATTTAAAATGATTCATTGACTAAATGCACGAAGCAAAAACATTGAAATAGCGTGTCAAATACCTACATATCTCTAAATTATATGGGGCATCGGCTAGTAGATATTACCAAACGGTACATTATCAATTTGCATGCGACGATAATTAAATATAACTGATTAATGCAGCATTTTAAAATGATTAAAATAGTATTCAATAATAATAATACATGGTGGCGCAAAATTAATCACTCTATTAGAAAATGTTATAATTTTTGCAAATGGAGTCGTACATCAATCATATTTAAAATTTGTGAATAAGTAAGATGCAGCATATGAAAGCATATAAACAAATTTAGAATGGCGCAAAATTAATCATCCAATTTTGTTTATAAATTACTTTTTTACTAAATTAAAAAAATATAATTTGAGTAACGGAAATATTTATTAGGACCATTACAATTTTTTCCGTATAGTGGAAAATATTGATATCCGTCAAGAGGCTGGCGCCAGTGTCGATACACATTTCGCTCACTCCTTTCAAGAACGTCATAAATCAAAATTCGTCAATTTTCAGTTGGGCATGTTTTCGGAATGCCCAGAAAATTTACTATATCCCAGCAGAAGCGGCATATTTTTAACTTAATATTTACCCGCCACAGGGCAGAAAGTGTTGTTTTTGCATTTTGAAGAAAAGGTATTGTTTAATTATTTTTTTAAATAAACTAAATATTTTTCAAATGGAGAAAAAACCTTCAGGTTTTACTTAAAAAGATAATATTTTTAACTTAATATTTACCCGCCACAGGGTAGAAAGTGTTGTTTTTGCATTTTGAAGAAAAGGTATTGTTTAATTATTTTTTTAAACAAACTAAATATTTTTCAAATGGAGAAAAAACCTTCAGGTTTTACTTAAAAAGATCTGTTGCACAGTAAAAAGTTCAGTAAGTGGCTTGATATTTATTTTTAATACATTGTATTATATTTTTAAACTTTAAAAACGTTCTCCTGAAAAATGGAGTTTTTTGATTTATGACGTTCTTGAAAGGAGTGAGCGATTTGTGTCCGTTTTATCATTTTTTGTATATTGAAGCTGTGTATGTAGTTCACAAATATGATTGACGTACTACGCCATTTTCAAATATTATAATATCTTGCGATAGGGTGATTCATTTTTTGCCACTCTTTGCAATATACTTCATGCTAAAATACAATTAATTTGATTGGTGAAAATACCAGACATGTGACGCGGAATAAAATAATTTTGTATCAATATCTTCGCTTCGTAAAAATAAAATCGTGAGGGTTGAAAATAGGGGAGATATTATTTATACAAACGGCGCGCAGTTTTTTTGCAGATTTGGGTAAAAACGTTTGACCCTTATCCATTCTTTTTTGTTTTCTGGAAAAACCCGAAGACCCAATCGTAATAATTTATAACAATAGTGAAGTAAATTCTATGAAATAAGGGAAACTGACGAAGCTCAATATTCATAGATTTGCCCGTAAAGAACTATGACATACATATTGGAAAATATCAGAAACTAATGTCAATGATTTACTTTTATTATTATTAGTATTCGAATTCATTGGATTCGTGTTTTTCTATAAACTTTTATTATCCTTATAAATAAAAATGCAAACGTTCGTTCGTTCAAAATCTTAAATCTCGTAAGTTACCCTCTGATTTCTTTGGAATTTCAACACAAAGTTGAATATAAATACGCGCATATTTTTATTTATTTATATTTAAAAATAAAAACATATGTATTTACAGCATTTTGAGTGTATTCAAATACTTGTTCACAAAATCTGGATTATCTCCAATAACAGGAGTTATTTTCAAGAATAATGTTTCAAAATTGGTTCATATATGTAGAACTTGAATGAGTAGTATGGTTGTCGATAGTGGGTAGAATTGGTCAATGTTACACGTATGTAAAGTGATCACTTAAACCAGTCTATGACGGTCGTCAGCCCCGTAAATACCTTCTTCACCTTTGATGAGATGTCAAAAAAGAATATAAAAACATATGTGTTCGTTTGTTCAAAATCTTAAATGTTCTTCGGCAATTTACCGATGGCTGCGGGATTTTAACACGACGTTTCATTCGAACACGCGCGTGTTGCATTTTATCCACCTGTGACAGGTAAAAACGTGCTTTTTTCAAACACAGTTTTTTTTCTAAAAAATAACAGCGCCATCTGTTAAACATAACAGCTATACACGCAATACTAGACATTTCTCATGGCGGTCAGCGTGCTTGACAGCTGCTGTGACTTTTAAATATATTTAAAGATTTTTAAATATTTTCGACTGCATAGTTGTTTCGTAGATTTAAAATTTATTTGAAAAATAATATTTTCACGTTTAAATGAAACATTTATTATTAGTTATTTATTGGAGAATTTATACAGCGCCGTTTTAGTGGAAAATCACCCCAAGGGAGCTTTACAATTTACAGATAACACATTTACTTGAGTATTTATATATTTTTTTAAATGTTAGTTATATTAGTATGTAACCACTCACCGAGATGTTTATGTCTACCTATTTCGAGACGTACCCGTCTCTTCGTCAGGACAATCACTACCAAAGTATGCAAACAATACTACCCTTCACTACCATAGCACTATGTCCACACTTAAAGTCATCGTCCACTTTAACTAACTTAAATTAACTTTAATGCTTTTTTGAAGTGGTATTACACGAAGTGAACGATGAATGATAAGGAGAGTGTTATTGATCAATCACACTACACTTCTGAACCTACAATTATAATGCGAATGGGGTGGAATTTCTCAATTGGTAGCACCTTTAATTTCTTTGTTATAATTACTCATTTTGTCATACATTTTTAACAACAAAATAAAAGAACTTACTCAGATGGAGTTCGTAAAACCCTGGGCCTTTTGAAGACACGAAGACGTGTATTAACACTGATCCATGTGTTATTATCTCAGATATTACATTCATAGACTATTTAATTAATTTGAGGTAACTTGAAATCACATTATTGAACAAACAAACAATATTTGCATTATTAACGATTCTAACAGTTATACGTTTGCATATGTGTAATATTTACAATATATGCTCTAGATATATTTACACTGTGCTAAATATACAAGAAGTGTTTAATTTACTACACGTAAGATTATTACGCGATACCAAATACATACTTAGGACACTCTGATACCAAGAATGTGGATAAACTATGTAGTGTAACGATGAATTACGGAATTATAACGATGAATCGAATGAGTGAAGAAAGAATAGTAAAACAATAGAATGTGGAAGAGGTGAAGATTGTTTGCAAAGACAGGTTGGTGAGTCCAATCTACTGCTTATCTTTGCCGGGAAGCGATGGGATGGTTACTTATATAATTAGGGAATTTTAATATGCATTTGAAAGTGTAAAATAACTTTGTTTTTTATGTTTTAATTTTTAAATCAAACACAGATTTTTTGTCTACTAAGTCTACTTAGTAGACTCAAAAAATCTGTGTTTGATTTAAAAATTAATACTTAATTTAAAATGGAGTTCTACAAATTAAACGCCAAATCAATAAATAATAACTTTAATAATAACTTTTAAATAATAATTTTACATTCAGAAGTCATCTGACATTGTAGTGTATTTTTTTAAAAATAAATAATTATTACTTTCCCGACAAAAAGACAAAAAAACGCAAAAAAAAATGTGCATATAATTATTTTAACAATATTTCGAGTAGGCTCAAATCTTAGAATGAAAGAGTACAAATACTTGATATTTCCCCCAAAAGACCGTTATCTAGATTTATTTTACATGTCTTACGTTATGTCCATCTCTGCAGTGTAATGGTTAGTAAATTAATATACCGTGCTGGAGGCTCCAGGTACGATTCCCAGGTGGGGGCAAAATAAACGTTTGTGATTTTTCACTATGATATTTATTTAATACGACCCTAGTGATGTTTGAATTCCTCATATGAGCAACGACCAAGATAATACTGTGTCGATACGATAAAGTTCCCTGTACACCATTGAGAGCGAATAGGGGTATAAAGAAGAAGAAGAAGACAGAATGGAAACTTGAAAAAAAAATGGTAAGAATAGTGAAGTTTAGATGAGTGCATTAAGTTATCACTTTTCGTCAGCCTTGTAAATAAATGGCCAAATACTTGTTCACAATTCTGGATTTTCACCACTTTATTACATTTTTGACATCTCAACATAGATGTAGAAGTTTTATTTATTGTTTCGGCATTAACTTTGTGGTAAGACATGTTATAATAATTAAAGAAAACACTTTGTTTTTTACCACTTGAGTTTTTATTAAAGACTACATGTTTCAGAAGTTAAACTTCCATCATTCAGGTCTGTATAATAACTAAAATATAAAATATAAATTTTTTCTATAAATAAGGAGAGGGGAAAGTAAGGGGAAGGGGTTAGTTAAGGAACGGAGTTTGAAAACAAAGGAAAAATTGAAAGCAATGGCGAAGAATTTTGAAACAATATATTATTAAAAACTCAAGTGGTAAAAAACAAAGTGTTTTCTTTAATTATTATAGATGTAGAAGAATATGGGCTTTCTGACAAGAATAGTCTGAGCATTTAGAGAGTTTACGACCTGTCATATGTTGGGTTCAGTGACCACTTTACACACGTGTAACATTCACCAATCCTATTTACATATCAAAATTCTTTACATCATTACAATAAATTGTTTCGTCTCTAGAAAATACATCTTTATTAAATCTTGAAAAGAATCATATTTGTTAAATAAACATTTCAAGCAAACAGAATTCAGACCTAAAGTAAAAACTTAACGAGGTAGGTACCGTAGAACGGGGCTACTTGAATATTGATGTGTTACTTGAGCCCAGTACAAAAAAAAATTAGATCGTGGTATAAATCGAAGTATCGTGACAATAAGTGTCATCTGTCCGGGGAACAATGAATCATGTCGATACGTTCATTATTGTAGACCAAATACAGATATAAATTATTTTTTTCTACTGGGCTCAAGTAACACATCAAAGTTCAAGTAGCCCCGTTCTACGGTACTAATTCTAAACTTAACAAAACTCTCAGTTCATGAGTATTAAAGTAATTTGTTAACAGCGTTGTAATAAATACGTTTTGGCACTAACTCACCGCTAGAACAATATTAATTAAGCGTCGAACATTGGGGTAATTGCTTAAGACGCAATATTGGGCCAACATCAAGCCATATCAGATCTGGGAGCATGCGTGCGCTCAGGTAGCCCGCAGGGTTCCCAAATAGTTCCCGTTCATATTGTCGATAATCACGTGTCACTAAATTTTAGATGCTATGCCAGAAAAAAATTGTCGACAGTAATATTACTCTATTCAGATTTATTTTTGATATTTGACAAAGATGCACAAATTATAAGAAAAGGGAATTTGAAAGTAGTTACGCATTTTGAAGTACATTAACAACATTTTTAGTGTGTCTAAATACTACACTGTCCACAAAATCTGGATTATTTCCAATTCTTTTCATCTCACCAATAGATGTCTCTAGTGAAGTTCTAGTGATTCAAGAATAAGGTTTCATAATTGGTTCATATATATATAGAACTTTGAGAATTTGAGTAGTGTGGTTGTCAATAATGGGTAGAATTGGTGAATGTTACACGTGTGTAAAATGTTAACTTAAACCAGCCTATGACGTTCGTCAGCCCCGTAGACTTCCATATTCTTCTTCATCTTTGATGATCAAAAAATAATTTGAAGTACATTTATTACATTTAAAACATTAGATATGAATATAATAATAAAACTGTTAATGTGTGTTTATCAAAATCTGAAATATCCTAAAGTAATTCACATATTACTTTAAAATTATCTTAAACGTGCGAGTTTACATATTTGCTGTGACAAGAAAAAACATGCATATTTTTGAAAAGCATTTTCACCGCAATCTGTTGTTACAGCAATAAACGCAATACTATAGAAATGAGTATATTGGAAATGTGTGCTTTCTCTTCTTTTTTTATTTAACCAGACTGACCACAACTAAAACTGAGCAAGGCGTGACTGAGTACAGTAAGTAAATTCTACAAACATAAAAATATAATCGATAAAAAATTAAGGAATGGGTAAATGATCAAGAGTAAATAAGTTATTGTAGTTTTTTTGTGCATACTTTGTAAAAAAATATATAAAAATTATTTTTTTAAAAAGCATGTCAAAGAACTCAACCGACATGACACATTAGGTAGCTGGATAGCTCTCCGCAAGAAAAAAATATTAATTGAATTTATAAATGTATGTATATATGTATAAATGTATGTATGTATATGCCTAGCCTATGCGTATGTATATGCATAGCCTCCGTAGTGTAATGGTCAGCATGCTCGCCTACATTCTGGAGGTCCCGGGTTCGATTCCCAGGGGGTTTAATAAATATAAGTGATTTTTTCACTCTAACATTTATTCAATATTACACTGGACTGGTACCTGAAGTGGAGGGCTGATCACCTTTCCTTCATGTGTAATCGATCGAGATAACACTGCGTTTTTATGAAGCAGTGCCCTATGCACCATTGGGGTGCGGTAAGGGATTTATTATTATTTATTTATGTATATGAACATATAGATTTTTTAACAATTTGCATAATAATCGGTTTTAATAAATCATAAAGTTAATTTTTTTATGAAGTAAAAATATTAAATATTTTACACGGTGTCATGGAGTACAGAAATAATGATATTTGTTGTTTTATTAAAGGATAAGAATATTTTTAAGCATCTAAACATATCACAAATATTCGCATTTTGATCTTATTGCCAGCAAACATAGTAGAGTATCGTGTTACACAGTAATAGCAGAGTTGTTTAAGGGATGATTTTTTAGTTTGTTTATTAAATTATGTAAAAGTATTTTAAAGCAACCCTCGCATGTGTAAAGTGTAAACTGTGTACCGCAAATCGGGACAAAGCACGCGAGTCACGTGAAAGTTTCGATCACAACAGCTTTGACTTATCGATCGCTCCAACGACACATCTACGGAATTCACCTTACATCCGTTCTTAACGTAAACAGACTATTAGTATTGCGAGGAAATGAAATATGCATGAATTAGCCCTCCGACCGCGACACAATACATAACTTGCGGGGAAAGAAATGCCTTCGAGTACCCAGTACTAAATATTGCGATATCTGGAACAATGCATTTAAACTATCAACTCTAGTTGTTTTTTTATAACTCAACTAGTTAAAAATCTATGATTTACGATACATTTTTTGACATCTCGACATAGATAAAGAACAATATGGAAGTCTGGGTATTAACAGAGCTTATAACCTGTTGTAGGCTGGTTAAGTGATCACTTTACACACGTGTTAAATTTACCATTTTACCCATAATTGACAACCACACTACTCAAAAATTTGGAACTAGATATTTGTATTAATCTCATGACACTACATACGAATTCACAATAGACATCTAAGATTGGATTTAGAGAGCTTTCATTATGCCGGATTATTTTGCATACTGCGAAACGCCTAAAAACATTTTTTTTTATGTAGGTAGCTTATAATTTGACCAGTTATTTTTACTTACAAAATTTTGAGTGTGACTATTTTTTTTTTCACATAGGAATTTCACACGAAGTCTGGCTCTTAGCGCAGCCGGACGCTTGCTGAATTCTATTATTGCGAGTAAGCCCTTAAAAACAAGGTAAGGACACATTACAAAGTGGTGTAATGCGCTATTAGGTGGTTAGAGTTCGGACGCTTATTAGAGTGGTGTTCACATAAATAGGGCAGACCGTATGCAGCCGCTAACGGGGGCCTTATCGCCGGCTAATGTATTGCAAAATTGCTAAGAGCTCCGGGCTTAGCACTCAATGGATAACTGTACCCCGCTGCCCGTGATGGCAGTACGATGGTGTGATGTTATTATCCGGAATACAACGCTTAGCTTTATTTATGACCGGACTGCGTCGGACACAAACTTGACAGGGAAATACCCGGGCTAGTGTCAAAAGTTGAAGAATCCATAATTCAACACATTCTCAACAATTTAAGTATGTCCGAATATTTATTCAATGTATGTGAACCAGTATTAGGACACAATTCAAAATATCCTTCGTCTTCCTTATAGATCCAAGGATCCATGTGTTTCGTTATCCGTCTTTTGAGATGCAGACTTCAAGCTGTCGCACCATCGCTTTGGAGGTCTTCCAGGTGGTATTTTTCCATTTTTAGTTAATGTTTTTCTTAGTTATTGACTTGGCGTTTAATTTGTAGAACTCCATTTTAATTTATGTATTAATTTTAAATCAAACACAGATTTTTTGAGTCTACTAAGTTGTATTTTATAAACAAAAACACATAAAAAATTATATTGTGACAATTGTTTCGCCTTGTTAGGGCATTATCAAATGAATGTCGTTCATTCGTCGTCGAAACATTCGTTTGATAATGCCCTAACAAGGCGAAACAATTGTCACAATATAATTTTTTATGTGTTTTTGTTTATAAAATACAACTTAGTAGACTCAAAAAATCAGTGTTTGATTTAAAATTAATACATAAAAGTTTTTCTTAGTGAATACCACTTTTTCTAAGTGCCAGGGTTCTCGTGAAGAGAAAGTATATTAGCGGGCCAGTCTATTTTCTTGCATTCTTGATATATGTATGAGTTCCAAAAAAAATGTTGTGTAGAATGGTGAATACTACACGTGTGTAAAGTGTCCACTTAACGAGCCTATGCTAGATGATAAGTTCTGGAAATACCCGGCTTCCATATTATTCCTAAACATTGTTGAGATGTCGATGACAAAAAAAATTATTCTCGAAACCAGTGAAAATACAAACTGGTATCTCACTGTATTTTCTCACTGATATTTCATTGTATTTTCACATGTTGAGTACATATTTAGTTCTCAAAACTAGTCGTTTTAACATTAATAAATTCAAAAGAAGTATTATACGAGTATTTATATAAATCATCGTGTTATTCGATAAATTGAATGCCTCATAAATAAATAATTTTCTTATGTTGATACGGTCTTATTTATTTATTTTATTGTATGTTTATTACAAAACAAAGAAAATGATAAAAGTAACTTCGCTTATAAGACAACAAATTATTCAATTTATGCCCTGACACAATCGTGATATTTCAATCCACTAATTGATTGATTAATCTGCAGTCCATTTGAGTTTCACTTATAATGGAGCAATGAGCCTCTGTACTTTCTACGAGCGACTAATTTTGCTATTGTGGCGGTAAGCGCATGCAAATGCAAAGGGTGGAGGTGAAATACTTATTCCAGCTGTTGTGCAACAATCGCTACCGACCTAAATAGGGCACCAACTACAGGGTGGCGTAAAATTAATCACCGTATCGGAAGACGTTATAATTTGTGCAAATGGTGTCGTACGTCAATCATATTTGACGTTTGTGAACAAGACAGCCGCAGTATACAAACTAATTGATAAATTGGTCATAAAACGGATATCAACACTGGCGGCAGCCACTTGACGGATATCATATTTTCTACGTAACAGAAAAAAAAATTGCTAAAGTACAAATAATGACATCCATTGCTTTATTTTTTTTATAAAGTAAAAAGGTTATTCAAAAATAAATTCGGATGATTAATTTTGCGCAACTGTCTAGTTCACAAATGACAAATATGATTGACGTAATACACCATTTGCAAAAATTATAACATCTTTCGGTAGGGTGATTGATTTTGCACCACCCTGTACTTGCAGTAACGGTAAATAAACTGGCCTCGGTATTGGTGACGCCTGATTCTATTTGACATTGATAACACAAAACATTTCAGCATAAAATGTATATAGAAAATTATTTTGTGGAAAATCGAACTTATTAGTGCTGTGGCCTGTTCGCATTTGGAAAAGTTCGGATTAGCCGAGAAATTTGTAATATGGTACATACATAGTGTTTTACACTACAGTAGTTACGTTGCACGCGCCTTTTACATTTCAATCTAATATTACAGTACTTCAGTAGCAATACAGGTATAGCTACTGTATACTTCATACATTCATAATAATTTTTAAACAAAAGTAGGTTATATATAATAATTTTGTGTGATAATAAATAAGCTAAAGAGAACATTTATTTAGTATTTGCGTGTTTTTTATGTTTTTTTTTTTAATCTTGTTTAGGTTCGGATCGATGAGAGCATATTTAATTCTTAAAACTAGTCATGATTACATTCATAAACCCATAAGTTGTATTCTCCGGGTGTTTATTTTTTTTTGTTTAAATCATCGTGTTATTCCGCAAATAAAATACGTCACAAATGAATAATTTTCTGCTTTTTAAAATGATGCGATTAGGTTTAATTGCTTGATGTGGGTTGAGACAAAAAAAACATAATATTTAAATTATCTACACCACGTAGTTAAGGGGTTATCTTTTCAATGTTATTAATCATTCTCATGATGTGTTATTATTGACTAATAAATTAATATGAAAAATCACAAGACTATCGGTAACGTTTTTATTAAAATCTATAAAGAAGAAAGGGAGATATTAAGGTTTAAAGTTTAAACTTTAGATATTTGAAAAAAAACGAGAAACGGACGTCCGTATACGTCATCAAATTTTACGTCATCGGGTGTGTTATGCGGCGTATCCCGAAAATGTTTACTTTATAGAGCTATAATAGTAGTCATGTGGTTGTTTGATTACCACTACACTACCATTGGTGTTATACAAATATGAACGGAGGTAGGGTGGGAGGGTTCACTATAGACATCAACAAATAGAGCCGCCAATAATTTAACAATTTCACCAATATTAAAATAAGTTCATCGTTTCTGTGACGTCGTTCATTACCAACTTACGACAACAGCGTTTTTACGAAGGCAAAATTAATGTTAAAAGTTAATTTAGCAAATGAAAATCGTGAATGAAAAAATTGATTATATCGGCTGTTATAAACACAAAACGAGTCTTACACAATTCTTTATAGGTTGAGTATGTTAAATTAGATATTCCTCCCGAGTGATAAAACCCCATTCCAACCCTGATATGTAGACATAACTTCACCTCTATCGAGCGGAAGCGATATGACGTAACACAAATTCTCGTACTTAAAGCTATGATTAAATGTAATCTAAATATGATGCAGAACCCTCGAGTCGCGTATCTGTAAGAGTCGCCCCGACTTTAGAGCGGAAGGAAGATCCGGTCATCCATCGGTTTGCAGCCGGAACTTCAGCAGTAAATTGGAGAGAAATTACTAACTAGTAGCCAGACTTCGGAACACTTATCCCAGTCGACTTTAGTTAAGACCAAAGGTAAGGGGACCGAGCCAGTCTACCTTAAAAAAATGAAAAGGAAAATTTATGTCCAGCATTGTGAGTGGTCGGTATTTAATGTAGTTATTTGAGTATTAGATTAACCTCGGTTTAAGTGGTTTGATACTTATTCGAATTTATATGTATGCATGCTGTACTCCGTAATACAGAAAACTTTTATTTTCAGAAATAGTGGTATTTACCAAGTAAAACTTAAATAAAAGATGGTTAGATATTACCACTAAGTTGCTGCGGAATCAATTAATGAAATAACATAATAATAATGCTATTCAATTCCAAATAAACACAAAAACTTTATATGATACCGATTTCAACATAAAAATCCACAATAACGAGAGTAATATTTTTTTCTTTTTATTTTAAATAAATATTGTAAAATGTGAAAATGCATTTCTTAATACTTGAAAGTGACCGGATCAGGAGTCGAAATAATCGGCGTGTACGTTTGAGCAGATGCATGAATGTGGAAGAGGCGAAGAAGGTTACCAAAGGTATGGCGTTCTTTTTTCTCTGCATAGGCCTGCGGGGAAGTGGCGTGATGGTAAGCCAGCTAGTTAGTGATTATGCTTTTTTGTCATTTGAAATAATTTATATAATGAAATAAAAATAAATAAACAATTTTTAATGGCATTCACAACAATATGATTTTTTTCAGCATCTGAATTTTTTTATAAATACTGATGAGGTAAGAAATAAAAGTCCAGAATTTATGCAAAAGCTATCTACACTAGGTAGATAGAGCGTAACATTTTCACTGCCATTGCGGTCAAAAGATCTTGAATCTTGCTGTAATTTGACTACAAATAATGGCGGAAATGGATACCGATCTAACCGGCCGAAATGGTCCAAATAAAATTATACAAAGCATGTTTTTCCTCATTATCTCAAAACGAGGTGGCACTTACCCCTTTGGTGCCTTTCCGCCCTCAAATATCCAGTGCCTTAAAGTTTGTTTTCCATTATGAAACACAGTATTTTACTTCCATTTTATTTCATTATTTACTTAATAATAATCAATTAAGTACTATGGACTACGTTCATTGTACATTTTTATATAATATCGTGAATGTTTTATGTACCTGCATATTTATTTTTAAAACCTATTTAAGTTTGTATAAAAGACAATCCTATTAAAATCTGAGTCATATATTTAGTATAAAGTAAGGGAATACTTTTATGTAAATGACGACAGGATATATGTCGCCATTAGTCACAAAATATAAAACAATTACTGTTAGTAATCTTTCGCCAAGATTTTTGCCCCACCACTTTCGAGACGTTTCCGTTTCTTCGTCAGGACAATTACTACGCCAGCAAAGATCACAAATACCACTATTATAGCAAATACGAGTATATTATAATCAATCCGCATGTGATTAGTATTTTGTGTAGTTGTTGATGTATGAAAAATTATTTGGAAGTAGTTTATAGAGTTGTTTGCTTGGTGGCAAAACAAATGTCTTGACGAAGAGTCGGAAAAATCTCGAAACTGGTTTTATACTGAACAAGGTTTTGTGAGAATGTCTAACCACAAAAGAAATGTTTTAAATATCAAGAAGAGTATATTCGTATATAGTATAAGAGTATATTTAAAATAAGTTGAAACTGTATTTTCGACATAATCCCAGTAACCATATTGTCGATTTGTGGTCTCGTGGTTGATGTCGAGTCGACGTTTCTCGGTTCGAACCCACCCTACCACAATATATGTATATATTATACATATATATTTAAAGATGTTGTCATTGTGTCTCCCCTATCTACATTACTAGATTGATAATTTGTGTTTTGAGCTATTTTAAGCTCTAATGGAAGAGATAAATTGCAATCATCCATTCGTTAATGGAATCGGCTCACGATGTGAATCAGCCCGCCGTTATTTTAGTACATTTCATAAACTTTGCATGACGTTAAAAGTTAGACACGATTTATCTGTCTGGCACATACAATCCCTTAATATAATATCTGCCCTTTGAAATATTTCAAGAGCAAATTGTATTTGAATTTAGGCGAGGAATTAATGATTACTGGAAATAGTTTGCGCCATCAGATGTCATTTGTTTGTTGAACTTGTAATGTAATTACTAGACGTTGTTTAATAGGGTAAACATTTGCGTGGGTATTTCAATCATATTTTTGCAATAATTTAAGGAAACCACAATTCGTATTATTTTCATATATGTGTCATGGAAAGTAACTAATATGCACGCCAATGTTTTAATCACGTTCGTTGTAATTTTCAAACTACTTATTCTTTATATTGTTTATTGATTCGGCATTAACGTTGTGCAACGACATGTTGATTATGTTAAAATTTAAACACTTCTATAATACCTCTTATTGAGTTTTATACTAACTAGAAATTATTTTTCGGAGTTCGCCAATCACATAATGGAAACTTTTTAATCATTTACACCAACATACACTTAAATTATTACACTCAGTTACATACAAAGATCAGATCAAACAATTTACATAAAATTGAAATACATACAAGTTTAAGTTCTAATAAAACATTCATTAATAACATGCTTTTCCAAAATACGTTATAATTATTATCTATGTTACCATTACAAAAAGTAGTGAGCCTCGTAGGTGTATTATATTATAATAAAACAAACACCTGTAACATAGATGTTTATCATATTTCAATTCGAAGGATCGAGTTCTTCAGTTGAAAGTTAGATACGGGAAAGTGAGGAGAATACGAGCTAATGCTTGAATTTGGACCCAGATTGCTTAGTGAAGATACACTAACATTATGAAGCTCAGTGCAGTAAAATATATCCCAAGTTTGCGAATGATTTAGTTCATCTCTGGAGGTTTCCAGGAACCACTACTATGGCACCCGAGTAAATAGCCTTAAGGCCATTTATCTAGCGCAATATAACCGGGTTCTGGATGTTAATACTAATGTTTCTTCGGTGCAACGAGAACTGAAGATTTGCTTTAATACAGGGGGCTTAAATCCCAGTAGCTTTCTTTTAAAAACGGGACAATTTTAAAAGGCTTAAGATTTGCTACCTTGAACAACATTTCTCAAGAGGGATTCTCTTGTCGCGTTTCGTATAAGATATTGCAGCGATAGCTGTACAATGGATCTTCGTTAAAAAATAACAATGATTATCATGATAAAATAATTGAAAATTCTTACGATTCCCTCTTTATTTGCCAACATAAAAGATTTTGACAAATAAAATAGTAAGAGATTGATTACTATTTAAAATTAAAATTAAAGTAATTAGGATGTTTATGGACATATGGTATTTTCGTAAAAATTAACTCGGTTAATTAAGGTTGGTACATGCATATATCATTTTGACTCTTTTAATTTTAACATTTCACCATCTTCAATATGTAGAATTGTCAAATATTTATTCAATCTAAGTTTGGGTTATGTATTTCTCGGTATCTAGAAACTTTGAATATGGCACCCAGATCATATTTAGGCAATATTACAGGTGTCTCAACTTGAGATGAAGCATATATCGTTTTTTATACGAAAGAATATGAAGTCTGAGCATTCCGGGGCTTACGGTTTGGCTCATAATATTGATATATCATCCGTAAGGTGAAACACGTAAAGAAAAAATCATAAAGAAAATGCTTACATTTGGACAATTCTTATTCTTTTTTACGTGTCGTGTCGAGTTCCTTCCAACGTTCACTATCACTTGTAAAATGTGTCCTTATTTTTAGCAGTTCGAAATAGCTCCTCGACGCTTCGTACTCCTGTCCACTCGTGTATATTATATGGAACCAAGAGATCAAACTTCTTCTGACACCCTTTGAACCCTCGACCTTACCTTTGATGATCAGTTGCAGTAGCTTGTACTTTTTTCTCTGAGCACATGTCCCAAAAAGGATACTTTTATATTCGATATTAGTACCCTATTCGCTCAGGCTCTTTGGAGGACTCTTGCATTGCTGACCATGTCCGTTCAGAGCATTCGAAGCATTCCTCGATGCGTCATCATCTGAAAAGGCCTCCAGCCGGTTCACGCTGCTTATTTTAAGGGTCCACGTTTCAGAAAAATTAAAGACAATTTATATTCAGATATTACAAGAATCGGAGATTTTACGCTGGATTTAAGTATTTTCGAAAAAGCGAAAATTTTAACCATCTGTACCGTAATCTGCATCCTTATACTTAGAACTGAATCATATCGCGTCACGGATGCTGCAGCGGAAAATAATGAATCAGCGATAAAACCTCCAAACCAATCCATTCAACGAGTTTGACTTTATGTTGCAACCACGGCCACTGAATGGATTCTTGGAACATGGACTTAAGATGTTATCCGTGAATCATAAAATCGTGAATCACCAACTGAGTTAGGGTATTGAACCAGGTCAGTGGTGAGGCAGAAACAAAAATTTGTCGCCACAAAATCCATGTTGTCATTATTTCGTGGCGGCAAATTTACATTTTGCGTGACATACCGTCATCTTTCAAAATCGAGAAACAGGAAAAAATTCTTTGAAACATGTAAATCCCATCGGCTGAAGACAATCTTTGTTGATATTTTAAAGATTTGGAAAAATATAATTACATTTTTACAAATTGCCTTTTTTTAAATCTCATTTTTTTAACTATTTGAAAAATGAAAAGTAAAATTCCCCTGTGAAAAGAGAGTATCATAATCAAAATATTATACTACTTCTGACCCTTATCCGCGCCCAATGGCCTTTTAAAGGACACTGCATTAAATTGATGGAATTTTATGTTAATCGTTAATTATATAAAGGCAAGGCGATCAAACCTGCGCTTCAGATTCTGGTCCAAGTTATTATTAAAAAAATATTTGAGTAAATAAACACTTAAATTTGTTAAACCCCGCCTGAGATTTGAACCTGGGACCTCTAGCATTGAACATGGACCTCTAGCATGGTAACTAAATGTGCTATGGAGAGGGCAAAAGTGTTTTACTGTGAAGAACTGTATTTAATTGGTATATTTTATTTGACGAATTTAAAATTGACAAACGAGAGCGTGTTTCTATAATTATGCTTCTTCACAAAGTTGTGGAGAAAAGACAAGGTACCAAAAGTAAATAAAGCATTATTTATACAGAAATCTGCCACACTATTTGCGTTTCAGCGAAAGGAGCACAAATCATTTTAAATAACGTGAAAACTTGCATGTCACAATTTACCGACCGAAGATTTTAAAAGCGCCGTAAAAACGCCAAGAAAGTGAAAAAACGAGGACCATCGCCGCTTCAGCGAGTTAACAGATTATCGGATAACAAGCGTAAATTTTTATTTTCCTGTCTTTAAACGCGGAATCTTTTATTTTTTTAAAGAACAATCGAGTGTAAATCATAACGGCGAACGACGAGCTTCCGCCTCGAGAGACATAACGATACATTAGCGTCCTCCAGAGCCCAAACTTAAATTGAGATGTTTACAAGAAGTTATGCAGTTAATCTTTGGAAATTGGTCTCACTTGAAACAAAAAAAGTTTGAAAAAATAATATTATTTAATGTCGTTTAGGTCGACTAAAATCGTTTCGTAATTCCGTTCAAGTTACCACAAGGAAATACATTAAGGTCCGTATTTTGAAAGCGATTGTACAATTTCTTTCAAAAATGTATCTCACAGGCGAAATAACACCATTCGAATTTACCACGTCCAGTTAGATGGTATGGAGAAAAAAATATTTTAAAAAACTTATAATTAAAATGTAACTTTGTTTTAAAATCACTATAAATATTTTATTATAACTTAATTACAGTGTCTACCGGTTTCGAAGCTAACCGGTATAAAAGTCTAAGCTAGTCAATATAAAACTTGAAACTTATATATATTTAATACCGATTCAAATATCGATTGATAACTAGAGAAGTCTGAAAAAATTAGAATAGGCCTACATCCAGCAGTGGAGAGACACGGCTGATAAGGAAAAAAATAAAGATTTTAAAATGTTTATGATTAATTGGGATTAAAATACGCAAAATGTATTTATACAATTGAACTAGAAATTAGAATTATAATTAGAAAAAATGTCTTTCTCTTCACATACAAAAGCTCATAAAGTTATTATGTAATAAAAATATATTTAAAAGGTTAAATTACAATCCTTTTATGTACCTCCCAGCAGCAATGAGCGAATGCTGAGAAGTTCCTGTTCGGCCCACACTAGATTATCCCTCCTGTTCCCAACACAGATTCAAATAAAAACATATTTAATTAGCTAGAAGAAACAAAAATCCACTAATTGATCCATGAACCTTGTACATAATAAGCAAGGTAAATAATAAATGCAATTCTCATCTCAAAAAAATCCTATTACTTTTGTAAAACTTTTATTTTAATCGAAGGTTCGATGGGGGTGTTTTTTTCGTACACAGCTAAGAGGTTGCTCCAAAATTCCTGACGCGTTCGAGGTCAGGATAAAAGCAATTTCTCAGAAGTAAAACAAAGGACAATCGGAGAGCCTTCGGCAATGCCCACAAGGTAGATCACAGGCCACTTAGGAACCATCAACAGGATTCCTTCTGAGAAATCACCGCACAAGTCAGGAAATACCTGGCGAACTCACAGATAGATGCGGTATTCTAAAAAAAAAGAAATATCCAAATAAATATCTGCGCATAAGAAAACCTGAAGCGTGAAATCTTTTGTCTAACAAACTCTCGCCTTTAACTCTTTTATAATTTCATAACCACAAACAACATTAATAAATATAAAGGTTTTCTATTTTCAGTTTTCTTGGTGCTTTTTTTAGAAATAAGTGAGGAAATATTTTTTTGATTTGCATATCCTTTTTCCTTTGCCTTCCTTATTATCATAACTTTGTAAAAAAAATCTGTTCAAGTACTATCTACCCTCAATTACAAACAGCTATATATGGTAGCAAACGTTTTGACCAATATCACTGTCTGTTTTTAATTGGTTGGTAGAAATTGCTTTTTGGCAATAAGCCCGCCAATGTTACTTATACTTATTTCTTTTCTGTGCATGAAGTTTAATTAAATAAAAATATTTTACATTTAAAATGAAGATGTTATAACGCTAGGCAAATATTTCGTATGTAATAATTGTTTACGAAAACTTTTATTGTATCTAGAGTCTGAATTCTGAGCACTATACGAATCAGAAATTAAGTGTAGATAAACTAAACTTCACTCTGCTTTTATATCTAACGACTTTAGTATTTTTTTCGATCCGTATTGTTAGGAAGTTAATGTTATCAACAAAGAAGAGGAATATCTGTTTTCTCCCTAAAATAAATAAACCTAAATTGACCGAAACTACGTACATTACGACTTAACTACAGCACAATTGCGGCATGGGTTACATTATGTTCTTGAGGAACAAATAGGTTATTCTATAAACCAGGGTTTCCCAAACTTTTTCTTCTGCGATGGAACACTTTGCAAATTAAGAAATTTTAAAGGAATTTTATAATCTTTTTTGGGTAATTCCTACTTTCCTTTCTCTAATTTATATATTTTATAGTACAGATGGAATCATTCATAATTTTTGCATTACAACATAGTAAAATCAAATTATTTATCGATTTGTAGAATAAAATGTGAATATTTTTTAATTAAAAACTTGTATAATACCATTTTTTGACTTGTATTTCATTACACAGGACTGTGTCGAAAACAATTGTAGTTTTTTAAACTAGTAGTGTGCAACCAAATAAAACTCAAGAAGTGGTATTAAAAAAGGTTTTTTTAATTAAAATAAAATCATATTAGACAATATAATTCAAAAGAACGACAAAATGTCTTGTCGTTAGTGTTGTCACTTTTAATTATTATACCTGTGACAAAATTAACAGTGAATCATATGTCACATAATGATTAGAAATCCTGATGTTAAAAAAGCGGGTCAGATACACAAATCGTATCATACTAAGCTAAAGGCCATGGATGTGTTGTCGAACACGAAACCGTAATTTCTAACAACACGTAAACAGATGTGTATTCACGTCACAGCTAATCAAATGACAACATGCGAGAACTTGAATGGAGTGTTCTCAGAACCAGTACACACCACTTAGGCACTCGCTTTGAAAAATGTGAAAATGTGGCTCGTACAAATGTCACGTGCCAATACAGACCAATAAGTGACTAACCGCCCATTGGTGTTACGCTAATCGCGGCTCTATCGCCCACGTTCCGCCGTTTAGTTCGCTGACTATTCCATTATTCCTAGTGACGAATTTTGCATAAAAAACATTTGTTAGAATTGAGCAGTAGATGTTACGTTAGGTGGTGAAATAATGGAAGCCAGGAACCAAGCGAATAGGAATATTATAAAATATGATTCATGTTTGTACATATACCAACCCCCCCCCCCTCCCCCCCAAAGTATATTTAGTACGTTGGGTGCGGAATACGCGCTAGTTGCGTATAAATATACATATATGCTGATAATGAGTTAAATGACTCAAATGTATCATTGCGTAAATGAAAGTCTTACAGTCTCGACATAATATTTTAAGTAAGTGTGAAATGAATTTTAAAATATTTATATAAAATATAAATAATTGAATTTCAAATATGAATGTAAAATTCACGAGTTTAAACTCAGCTTTATTCACGTCATTTATACTCGCTTGTCTCAAAGCGAGTATAAAAATGAGCCGCGCGTGAATGCTTCACACAAAGATAGCAGTGTGTACAAGTAGCTTCAAAATTACAATTTATATTTTAATATTGCTTTAGCGCCTTGAAAATTGCTTTGTTGTCAGAATCCCGTGATTTTTACCATACATATTGAATGCAGTGTGAAGTTTATGTTCAAACTTTTCCATGTTTAGTAAAGGATTTAAAAATATACATATATAAGTAATTGGTTTGAAAACAAAAGACATAAAAAAGTCTTTAATTTTCGTCAGTAAAAGGGTCTATTGTGGGTACTACTAGTAGCAGCTATCGCTGTAAAAAATTTAAATACATTTTTTCTAATTATATTATTACATACAAAACGACCCTCGTGATTTCCCGACGTCTACTACATACATTACAGCATAACAACTGAAAGAAAACGTTACAACTTATAATGTTATAATTTCCTCATAATGTTGGAACTTGATAAAGAAAATACCAAAGACAGATTTTAAGACTGCGTAATTTGCTTATTTGCGTGACAATTACCCTACGAGAGTGTTTTCGAACAAATGTCATTTGTTGGAAATTCAGTCGAAAATGACCTCAGACGGTGAAACAATTCTCACGCACACAAACCAATTGCGTACACTCAAAACCTGGCCATTTTTTTTTATTATACTAATTTCAAATTAAATATGAAATACCGTAAATTAAACACCATCACAGTCAATGTTGAAAAACTTAAAATATTTGTGAAATGGTTCAGTTGGCTAAGTCATGTACTTCTCAAACATCCCTTTTTACAAGGCATCCGATTCCGCCGCCCGGGACGTCCACTTCTGACAATTCGTCTGGACTTCAGGACGGAGACCTGACTTAGGAGGATGCGGAAAAGTTGGCAGCTGATATAAGAGCTTCGAGGCAGTTTGTAGACTCCATATGCTCCACATAGGAAGCGGATATGGATTAATGAATGTATTAAATATTAGATATTCCGTAATTTTACATAAAATGTGGTTTATTTATACGTTTCGTAATTTCAGTATGACGAAACGTCAATGAGAAATAATATTACCGGTATGAGAGATTGGAGGCAGTCTGTGGGATCCATATGCTCCACATAGGCAGCGGATATGGGTTAATTGATTAATGAAATATTTATATTAATTTGAGCGTAATAAAGCGTTTAATGTTTGTTTTTTTTACATAAGATAATTTTAGCATACAAAAACATCAGTAGGAAGTAAAAGTACACGATATAACCTTAAAATATACATTGTATTGTTAAAAGAGACCGTTAAAATCTAGGTTCACATTTAACCATCAAAATCAATTGGACATTACTAATTTTCAATATAAACAATATTAAAAATATAATACTGTATCGTAATTATAATATTGGATGAAATAAAAAACCTTGTATTTTTTTCACATTTAATATTGGATAACAAAATCCAGTTAAATCTCTCACAAAGGTACTAAATAAATAAAACCATTACCAGTAAATCTCAATTGCCTCGGAAGCTTTTATTTAGTGCTGCCATTTGTTTTTGTTAGGAGCGTGACCGTTAATATTATGTAAATTTGGGCATTTCATTATTCAAAAAATATGTCCGAATCCGGTGCTAAAAATGACAAACATTCCAGAGTGGAAGCCTTAAGCCGTGTTACGTCTACGTCCGACCCACTTACCATAAAAACGAGCCTTCCACTAGGTATTTCAATTTATAAATTAACCCGAGCGTTTCCAAATTAAATGATTGTAGTTCACGTGTAAAAATACGGGATTTTGGACAGAGCTTTTCGGCTGAGATAGGCTTGTAGTAATTTTATTATTAAGCTTTCATCTTTTTTTTCATCTGGTAGGTAGGTAGGTACGTACCGTACAGCAGTGGTTCCCAACTATTTTATCGCCGCGGACCAATCAACGTTTGATAACTTTACCGCAGGACTGTTGATATTTTAATTTTTTATTTAATAATTTTAATTAAATTATATTTTTGTTTTTAAATATGCCTTCAAAATAAAATACAATTGCCAAATATAAATACGATTGATTTTGTCCGCCTCCATAGTGAAGTGGTAAGGGCGCTAGGCTACCATATTAGAGGTCCCGGGTACGATTCCCAAGAGGGTCAAAATAAATAGTAATTTTTGAGACTAATATAGCCCGTTCTGGAGGTCCCGGGTTCGATTCCCAAGGGGGGTAAAGTAAATATAAGTGATTTTTTCACTGTAATATTTATTCAATATTACCATGGACTGGTACCTGAAGCGGAGGGCTGATCACCTTTCCTTCATGTGTAAACGATCAAGATAACACTGCGTTTATATGACACAGTGCCCTATGCACCATTGGGGTGCGGATAAGGGTTTTATATAATATAATAATATTTATTTAATATGGACTGGTTTCGGAAGCGCAAGGCTCATCACCTTTCCATCGTATAATTAACGTTCAAGATAACACTGTTTTTACACGAAGCAGTGACCTGTGCACCATTGGGTAAGAAGAAGAAGAAGAAGATTTCAAAGTTGAACTCACGAGAATGCTAAATGACCGAGAACCCTAAGCTCGACTGTTTGTAACAAGACGGTTACATCTAGTGTTAATAGGAGACAATCATACCCGAAGAGTGTTGCTTATATCCCGTTTATTCCGTTGTTTTTTTTTTTGGTTGCTGTTACTTCAGATAAAAACAACCCTGCTTCACACAGATAGGCTGTTATAATTGAGAATGGAATACAGTATAGTCTCGATTATCCGACCTAAACCGGCCGCGGCAAGGTCGGATAAGCGAAAACATCAGATAACACGGAATTTTTTATTTTTTTTTATTTATTTCTTAAGTTAGCTTATATTAAAACTAATATAAACTATTATATACATCATCATCATCTATATATTTTTACATTTCCTTACAGTAACTTAGACATTTATTTTTAAATTCTTTCAGACACTTTTCATTCTTCATACATTCAGGCATCTCATCATACATTTTTAAACCCTTATACATCAAGCAATTTTGCGACTCAGCTCTTTTTAATAATGGTAGTCTTATTTTATCCTTTTGTCTAGTAGCATATTCATGACAATTTTTGTTTAAGACAACTTTATCCTTAAAATATTTTGGCAACTTATCGTGAAAAAATTTATGTACAAATATCAACATATTAAATTTAAGTCTTCTTCTTACAGATAACCATTTTAGTTCATCTCTCATTCCTTTTACATGAATTCTCATTCCTTTTAAAATGCTAAAAACGATATTGAAAATGTGTTAATTTTATTTGCACATCAAAAACTTTTCTAATATATACATGTAACATAACTGAATGTAATGATCTAAAATATCAAAATGCACTTACGGCAAAGTAATAAAACGTTTTGCATTAGGTACATACTTACATACAATGCACAGAACTACGAAACAGTCGGGTAAAGGAAAGGGTCATTGCCCCGGAAGGTCGGATAACCGAGACTATGTTGTATATATTTTTTACGCAATTTTGCCCGTCACTATTTGATCCGTGGACCGGTACCGTTTCGCAGCCCGTGGGTTGCGGGCCACTGCCATACAGGACGGAAAAGAAAAATAAAGCAAACAAACAAAATATCTACAACAATCTGTTGACAAAATTACTTATCTCAGTTATAGGGCCGTGTCATATTATTTTTCTCACCTTCAAATATACACGTACTAAAACAAACAAAATACTTTTTTTTTATCTCTCAGTCTTATCTCTCGGGTAAATTTAATGTCAAGCCTTCCCGAGGAGAGAAGATGGCAACAGAAGATGAAGAATAATATACTCAAACCCAATGAAAACACTACTGCTATTTGCCGACGTCTTTCAAACGCGAACTCTTTGATAATACAAAACTCAAAGTCAATCGCAAAACAAACATTTAGTTACAAGTTGAATTCAAATCGTCCCTTAATGGCGAATGCAAGACAGACGAGATACAATGAAAATAGAGTGTAACGAAAATAATATAGTGTTCCTATTCATTATAAAATGAGACATACGAGTGTTTAAATGTAGAAGGGTTTGTGTAAAAATGTCCAACTGTTCAAGCACTCGTGTAAAAATGCTAACATGTAACCACTTAAGCATTTGTGAACAATACTAACATCTAACAGTTTAAGCATTTGTGAAAAATGTTTACATCTAATCGTTCAAGCATTTGTATAAAAATGCTAATATGTAACTGTTCAAGCAGTTGTGAAAAATGCAACATCTAACAGTTCAAGCATTAGTAAAAAATTCAAACAGCTAATAGTTAAAAGCATTTATAAAAAAATGCTTAAATCTAAACATTCAAGAATTTGTGTAAAAATGCTAACATCCAATTGTTCAAACGTTTGTGTAAAAATACAAACAACAAACAGCTCAAGCATTAGCGAAAAATGTTGACATCTAACCATTCAAGCATTCGAGTAAAAATTGTAACATCTAACTGTTCTAGCATTTGTGCAAAAATGCTAACTTTACCGAGGAGTGTTAATAATATTTAACATGCAAGGATGAACTAAAAATATGATTTAATGTTATAAAATCTATAATTTTACTGTTCTTAGTAATAAAAAATAAAAAACAATTACCATTTTTAGCGTGTTTATAAACTGTAGGCATACGGGTATAATCACAAATTTAAAAATCATGACAGCCAAAATTACGAAAAAATACATAAAAACTTTTTCATAGTAGCATGAAAAAAAGTAAAATATTTATATTTGCTAGCCATACAACAAACGTATGAAGAATGACAAACCATTGGTCTTTGAAGTTTAAAATATGTTTTATAATAATTCTGTGAAACGGTCTTCTGACAGCTTATTTCGGCAATCTAATATTATATTCTGATTAAATTTTCGGATTAATGTTACACAATAGTAAATCTATTCTGAACCTGTTAAGTATGATGGATGTTGAATTAAAGCCTGCGTGTGACATGTAATGATATAGTAGTAACATGGTCCCGCTGATGGGGCACTTCCTTCCGCAGTCAAAACACCACAAGCACCTACTTCCTGTCTTTAATTGGCGGCAAAACAACACCGAGTTGAACAACCAGAACACGCCACAAATCAGACTTATGAAATTCAAACCAAATAACGCGGAATCGTGAAACGGTTCAGGATGAATGGATTGTTTGATGACGGTCGTGGGGCGACCATAAAAATAATTTAAGTGATTTAATAACAAAAGAAAAAAAATCTCGCCAATAAAATTATAAAGCTCGTTGTTTCTCGTAACGTTCTTTTCCTAGAGGTGTAGAAATGACTTGGTGTAATTTGCTATTTTACGCTTTAAAGTTTTTGTACATTCCTAAGGGAAATGAAGTAATTCTCATAATGCTTCAAACTTTAAGTTTTTATAGAGATTTGCTCTGAAAAGTGTACGCTTTTGTAAAATTTAATGTATAACCTCAAAATTTATTCGATTTATATGTATAAGCAGAATCTTATTGAAATAATTTCCTTGTTTTTTCTGGCTCCATCCCAACTTATCATTTTATAGACAGTTGGGATCAGCTCTCCTCGTCCTCAGGTTGTAAGTCCTTCTATCATATACAACGTCACATATGCCTTCGAATCATATTATCTTTCTGTAGTGACCATAAATTTGTTGGTCTTCTTCTAGAAGTCTTTCGAGGAAGATCCATGGCGATTGCCTGGTTTACAATATATTCAGGTTCTCTACGTCCTATGTGTGCATACCATCTTATTTTACCATAAAATTTCCTTTACTCTACCTTACTTTTGATGTCAGTCACACCAGGCTTCTAGGCAAGTTTTTATTTTGACTCTAAGGGACAGAATTTAAATAATTTCCTACATACATAAAATATTTTGTATAGTATCGTGCATGTGATGTCCTTCGGTATTTAAGTGTTAAATGTTTAATCAAATACTGATTTTTTTGAGTCTACTAAGTTATATTTTATTTATTGTTTCGGCATTAACGTTGTGGTAAGACATGTAACAATGATTAAAGAAAACACTTGTTTTTTACCACTTGAATTTTATTATAGACTACATGTTTCAGAAGTTAAACTTCCATCATTCATGTCTCTATAATAACTTATTATACTTATTATTATTATTATTAGTTATTATACAGACCTGAATGATGGAAGTTTAACTTCTGAAACATGTAGTCTATAATAAAACTCAAGTGGTAAAAAACAAGTGTTTTCTTTAATCATTGTAAGTTGTATTTTACAGTTAAAAAACACATATACTTAAATCAATTTTGTGACAACTTTTTCGCCTAGTTATGTATAACAGATTTTATGAGAGCTATGTTCATATTTTACTCTCAATGACGATTTTCGAACACCGAAGTTTACTGTCAAATTGTTTACATTGATTGCAGTTCTATTTGCTTCGTGCATCAACTGCTCGTTAGGTGCACGCTGTAACTGTGCTAGGAGAGTAAAATGCTGCTAACGAAGGTTTGGAAAACTGCTGATAAATCTTTATTTAAATTTCTACGTACACATGTAGTTTGCAAGTATGTATTTTGATCTTAATAATGCACAAGAATCATCAAATTGCGTTAGCAGAGACATTATTTAAGGAAAACACTGTAACTACAGGGTGGCATAAAATTAATCATGCAATTTAGTTCATGTATAACTTTTTACTACATAAAATTAAAGATTTACTTACAACATTTTGAGTGTGTCCAAATACTTGTTCACAAAATCGGGATTATCTCCAATTACAGGAGTTATTTTCATATTATTTTTTGACATCTCATCAAAGATGAAGAAGAATATGGAAGAATGGGCATTTACGGGGCTGACGACCGTCATAGGCTGGTTTAAGTGATCACTTTACACACGTGTAACATTCACCAATTCTACCCATTATTGACAACCACACTACTCAAATTCTTGGAAGTTCTATACATATGAACCAATTTAGAAACCTTGTTCTTGAATCACTAGAACCTCAATAGAGACATCTATAGGTGAGATGTGAATGTTACACGTGTGTAAAGTGATCACTTAAACCAGCCTATGACGGTCGTCAGTCCCGTAAATGCCCAGACTTCCATATTCTTCTTCATCTTTGATGAGATGTCAAAAAATAATATAAAGATTTACTTGATGGAAATCTTTGCTTGGACCACTATTTTTTCTGTTAAGTAGAAAATATGATATCCGTCAAGTAGCTGCCGCCAGTGTTGATACACATTTGTGCCCGTTTTATTAATCTGTTTGTATACTGCAGATGTTTAGTTCACAAATTTCAAATATCATTAACACACGACGTCATTTGCAAAAATTATAAACTCTTTCGATAGAGTAGTTGATTTTGCCCCACCCTAGTCCGCATATATATTTACCTGCCATTAATAATAATAATAAAACCCTTACCGCACCCCAATGGTGCATAGGGCACTGCTTCATATAAACGCAGTGTTATCTTGATCGTTTACACATGAAGGAAAGGTGATCAGCCCTCCGCTTCAGGTGCCAGTCCAGGGTAATATTGAATAAATATTACAGTGAAAAAATCACTTGTATTTATTTGACCCCCCCTGTGAATCGAACCCGGGACCTCCAGAATGGTAGCCGAGCGTGCTGACCATTACACTACGGAGGCGGACAAACCTGCCATTGGATTGAAATATCCTACTAAGTCGTGTATTTACCTCTCCCAGAGATAATCTTATGGCGAATGGCAACTGCGTGCATACTTATACGTATGCATTCTATAACATTATTGTTCTCGCTCAAACTACATTCATTATTCACTGACGTTTCATTAACCTATGAATTGAATGCAGTTGGACGGACAGTTTAATACGGCATATATCATTACTGGCAACGCGCCTGCATACGAAATAGTGATCTGCATCTACAAATAATGAAATCATATACTGACCGGCTTAAACACGGTCAGTCGCTTCAGCACTGAATGGAAGAGGAATTAGCCACGTTTTTCATAATTTTAACATTATAATTTCTTTACAACATTTTGAGTGTGTCTTAATACTTGTTCACAAAATCTGGATTATCTCCAATTACAGGAGTTATTTTCATATTATTTTTGACATCTCATCAAAGATGAAGAAGAATATGGAAGTCTGGGCATTTACGGGGCTGACGATAATATAAGAGTTTCTGCTTAGTAAAAAGCTTCTTTACATCTGACCAATACAGTATCTACTCAATGAATTAGGGCCACCCATTATTTTTTTGAATACTCTGAAATCTTTTGGATTATTATATTTATTTTACATAAATACTTTAAGTTTTCTATTGACATCTAATATCATGTACATTACCTTCAATAACATGTAAAATATACCTGGATTATTTAAGCCTTTACAAAATTTCAAACCCTTTTTCTGATAAAGGTCCCTAATTAGCACAGGTAGACAGATAGTTGAAAGTTCAAAAAATAGTCTTATCTCATTTATTAGTGAAGTTTCTTGAGTTCTGGTTGTTGTTTTGTTCAGAGAGGTTATATAGTTATTGCGTCTTGTGAAAAAAACTTAATTTTTAATTTTAGTTCATAAAGTATAATTTTTTTTTGTAAACACAAGTGTTTTTTTTTGAAAAGGACAAAATGGGAAAAAGTAAAGACATTTCCGAGGAAAAAAAGTCTAGTGTTATAGTGCTACTGAAATTAGGAATATTATCTAATAGAGAAATTTCAAAAAAAGAAAACGTTTCTCGTCAAACAGTGGACAGAATTTCAAAATCAATAAAAAATCAGTCACCCGCCACCAGCAATCGGCGAAAGAACTGTCGTAGGATTAGAAAAACAACACCGAGGACTGATCGAAAAATCGTCCAAAGTGCCTTAAAAACCGTAGTGCATCAGCAAAAACATTAAAATAAAATTGGAAGAAGAGGGTGTAAATATATCGGTATCAACACTAAGGCGACGTCTTTACGAAGTAAATCTGAAATGCAGGCGCCCTGTAAAAGTACCAAAATTGACACCACGAATGAAAGCGGATCGATTAAAATGGGCCAGGCTACATCGAAATTACTCGGTAGATGATTGGAAAAAGGTATTTATTTAAATTGAATTTTGAATATATCATTTTAGTAAATAAACTTATATATTTGAATTAAACATAAATTTTCATTATTTTTCATGTCATCTTTAGTGATGAGTGCCGGTTAGAAGCCGTGACAGAGAGCCGTCGATTCGTCAGGAGAACACCAATGGAACGTTACAATGAGGCCTGTGTGGTAAAAGTTATCAAACACCCCCCTGCAACAATGATATGGTCATGTATTATTAACAATTTACCTGGGCCGTTGTTTTTCGTGGAAGGAACAATGAACCAAAATTCCTATAAGCAGGTCCTCGAACGAATTTTATTGCCCTTCTACCATACACTCGACCCAACAGAGGGTCCATACACCTTCATGCAGGATGGGGCACCTTGCCACCGGGCTAAATCAATAATAAAATTTTTGTCTAACAAAAATCTGCCTTTGCTCCCCTGGCCTGGAAATTCTCCGGACCTTAATCCTATAGAAAACGTATGGAGCATGTTAAAAAATAAGGTATACTCATTTCCAAATCCGACAGTAGACTGTCTAAAAAAAATATTCAAAAAATTTGGTCAGAAGACGAAGAAATAAAAAACATGATAAAACAGTGCATTTTAAGTATGCCAAAAAGAATTGAGGCAGTTATTTCTGCCAAAGGTGGAAATACTAAATACTAACTATATTTATATGAAAATATATGCATAATTTAAGCGTAATAAAGTGTTCATGTGCAAATAAAATTGTTTGTTTTATTCAAGGTTTTCTCAAGGAGTTATTCCTGTTTGAATTGAGAAATTGCACGAAATTCTGCGTGGCCCTAATTCATTGAGTAGATACTGTAGATGTCTCTAGTGAAGTTCTAGTGATTCAAGAACAAGGTTTCTAAATTGGTTCATATATACAGAACTTCCAAGAATTTGAGCAGTGTGGTTGTCAATAATGGGTAGAATTGGTGAATGTTACACGTGTGTAAAGTGATCACTTAAACCAGCCTATGACGGTCGTCAGCCCCGTAAATGCCCAGACTTCCATATTCTTCTTCATCTTTGATGAGATGTCAAAAATAATATTATAATTTCTCCTTTTTTACTAACATAAATTGTACACATTTAAATAAATCTCAATTTTACATATTTAGAACATTTTTTACAGAGACCCACCAAGCCACCTTGTGTGTATTTTTATAGTTTTTAACGATTTTAACTTAATATACACACAAAAAAGAGAGAAAACACACTTTACTAGTAAGAAGTAAAAAGTAAAACAAATATGTGTGCTTGTGTGTATGAATGTATATACTTTATACATATACAGATTTTTATCTTTACTTAAGTTTTCAAAACAAATGCTTTATTTAAGCTAATTAATTAGAATTTTGTTAGATAAATAAATCTAAAATTTTTGGAATTACAGGATTCAAAATAAAATATCTAAAATAAAAATAAAGTTAAAATTTGTCTTAATATTATGTAAGATACATATATCCATAAAGGAAAATAAGTGTTGTGTATCTCATAATATTCCGGAAACGCTTCCTCGAGGAATTATACAAGGAAAAATAAATATTCCATCCTTACAAGTCAACAATAAGAACGACCAGTATGGGTAATAGATAGACTGGTCTTTTTATGAACTTTTTATACATATTATTTTATACATATACTCGTATTTATTCATTTCGATCGAAAAATAAATATTCCAAACTTCACTGACTGTATAACTCTGAGACTAAAACGACCTGTAACCTATTTATACTAATGGAAAGACTTGGTATTTTTATAACCAGTACTCATTATTACCCATTTGATCGAAAAATAAATGTTCCAAACACTCACTATATAACTCTGCAATAAGAACGATCTTTTGTATATAGTAATGGTATTACTGGTATTTTTATGACCAGTACACATTATTACCCATTTGATCGAAAAATAAATGCTACGAACGTCACTCACCTTTTGACTCTGCAATAAGAATGACCTGTTGTAAAGTAATGGAAATACGGTATTTTTATGACCAGTATACATTATTACCCATTTCATCGAAAAGTAAATATTCCGAACTTCACTCACCATATAACTCAGCAATAGGAAAGACGTTTAATTAATATATAGTACTGGAAAGACTGGTATTTTTATGACCAGTACTCATTATTACACATTTGGTCGAAAAATAAATGTTCCAAACTTAACTCACCATATAACTGCAATAAGAACGATCTGTTGTATAGTAATGGTATTCCTGGTATTTTTTATGACCAGTACACATTATTACCCATTTGATCGAAAAATAAACACTCCGATCTTCACTCACCATATATAATATATACCTATTCAACAAGAACGACCTGTAATCTATGTATAGCTACAAAAAGACTGATATTTTTATGAACTGTTAGTACACATTATTACCCGCTTCGATCGAAAAATAAATATTTAAAAAGACGGCGCAATAACCTCGGAATGCGTGAGATAAAGGGAACCCCGGGGACAGATAATATCGACGCTGGAAAACGAAAAGCCTTGAAACGACACTTAAGTACATATAAAATGAGTTATTTATACCGATTTCGTCCGATAAGTTCCTATGCCTCGTATGATCTCAGAGACCTGTGGCGTGAAAAAATCTACAAACATTTGAATCCATTTTTCCTAACATCTGTTCTATGATAAACTTCTTCGATAAAATAATCTCTTCATTTTTTTTGACATCTCATCAAGATGAAGAAGAATATGGAAGTCTGGGCATTTTCGGGACTGACAACCGTCATAGGCTGGTTTAAGTGATCACTTAACACACGTGTAACATTCACCAATTCCACCCATTATTGACAACCACACTACTCAAATTCTTGGAAGTTCTATATTTATGAACCAATTTGAAGCATTATTCTTGAATCACTAGAACTTCACTAGAGACATCTATTGGTGAGATGAAATGAAGCATTTTATTTTGAGCAGAAACTTTTTTATTAGTATGTGAGGTCCAAATCCTGGATTATAATCACACACATGAGAAACGCCAGAAAATATCATTTTCATTTTTATCATTTAAGCTTATAATTTGACCAGAAAATTTATTTATTTATATATATATATATATATATATATATATATATATATATATATATATATATATATATATATATATATATATATATATATATATATATATATATATGTACATATATATATATATATGTACATATATATATATATATATATATATATATATATATATATATATATATATATATATATATATATATACATATATATCTCTGTATTTACATCTGGTTGAAAAACGAAATACGAGTATTTTGGCATCTATACTTCGTTTCCTGTCCGCCTCCGTAGTGTAATGGTCAGCACTCTCGGCTACCGTTCTGGAGGTCCCAGGTTCGATTCCCAAGGGGGGTTAAATAAATATAAGTGATTTTTTTCACTGTAATATTTATTCAATATTACCCTGGACTGGTACCTGAAGCGGAGGGATGATCACCTTTCATTCATATGTAAACGATCAAGATAACACTGCGTTGATATGACGCAGTGCCCTATGCACCATCGGGGTGCGGATAAGGGTTTTATTATTATTATATACTTCGTTTAGCGTCAGTTAAAATCTCTTTTTTTTGTGGTTCCCCAAAAACATCAATTAATTCATTAATAGTCTTCGATTAAGTAAAAGGGTTTGTATAAATGAATCGGTGGGTAATTAATACACTGCATTGTAAATAATTCAATATAATTTAAAGTATTCAATGGGTACATTCTAATTTACGGAAACGTCAAACAACAATTACGCATTGAATTTTGTACATCAAACTCAATTAAGCGATTAATATTAATTAAATTTTCCGACAAATGATGCTCAAAATACATTGAAATCAAAACACGAACGAAGTGATTGGAATCTGGCGATAATTAATCGTATTTGGGAATCCGTCCATAGGAAAATATTATGATGGGATATTAATGCAAACAGAAATAAAATTTAATCCGTCAAACTGCGCAGTTTACGCGGCGAGAGCGATATTTCAATTTTTCCACTAAAAACAGCCGGCTGCTGTGTGACGTAAATAAACTATCATTTCCATTTTCACAACTAGTCACTTTTACCAATATAATATAATAAATAAAACCCTTATCCGCACCCAAATGGTGCATAGGGCACTGTGTCATATAAACGCAGTGTTATCTTGATCGTTTTTACACATTAAGGAAAGGTGATCAGCCCTCCGCTTCAGGTACCAGTCCATGGTAATATTGAATAAATATTACAGTGAAAAAATCACTTGTATTTATTTTACCCCCCTTGGGAGTCGAACCCGGGACCTCCAGAACGGCAGCCGAGCTTGCTGACCATTACACTACGGAGGCGGACAAACTTTTACCAAAAAAAAAATTTGATTATAGCATATTTTTTAACATAACCATCCGGGAATAAAACCGATTTCTGAATACGATGATAAATAAAAACAGATTAACATTAATGATATCACCAATTAAAATACGAAAATCAAAAAAATAATTGTAAATTGAATTTAAAAAAAGTGTCCGCCTCCGTAGTGCAATGGTCATCACGGTCGGCTACCATTCTGGAGGTCCCGGGTTCGATTCCCAGGGGGGGCAAATAAATATTTTGGACATGTGACACCTTGGTCATTCTCCAGCCCATGGGATCAAGAGGAAGGCGTTTTAATTTGTCGGCTCATCTTTTCCCCGCTCCAGACTCGACAGCCCGAGATCGATTGACGACGCATTATTATTATTTTTTTGTATATCATTATCATCATCATCCTATTATTATTATTATTATCCATGTCTTTATAAGCGCCCTTAAGGTATTATTTTACGAAAATGGTGCTATACAAATTATCCAAATTATTATTATTATTATTTTCACTCTAATATTCATTCAATACTACCCTGGACTGGTACCTGAAGCGGAGGGCTGATCACCTTTCCTTCGTGTGTTAACGATCAAGATAACACTGTATTTATATAATGCAGTGCCCTATGCACCACTGGGGTGCGGATAAGGGTTTGAATTGAGTTGAATTATTGAATAAACCCTTATTGCATTAATTCATCAGACGGTCACTTTATTAATTTTTTATTTAAATTTTACTTGTTAAAAAAAACACTACTTCTTTAAATCTATTATGACTCGATGAATTTCGCATCATTTTGAAACACCCTAAGTTCTTGGAGTGTCCTGGGACGTTGAAGGTTGAAGAAGGGGTAGGAGGTGTTTCTTATTTTTATTTACTGTCCATTTTTTACATCTAATAAATGTGTCCGCCTCCGTAGTGTAATGGTCAGCACGCTCAGCTACCGTTCTGGAGGTCCCGGGTTCGATTCCCAAGGGGGTTAAAATAAATATAAGTGATTTTTTCACTGTTATATTTATTTAATATTACCCTGGACTGGTACCTGAAGCGGAAGGCTGATCACCTTTCCTTCATGTATAAACGATCAAAATAACACTGCGTTTATATGACGCAGTGCCCTATGCACCATTGGGTGCGGATGCACCACAGGGTTTTATTATTATTTATTAATAAATGTTAAAACTTATAAAAAATAAAGATATTTTATTCTAATAATACGAACAATTTTTTTTAAAGATAATGTGGAAGGGTCGAAGAATATTTGCAAATACAGGGTGGAATGGAGTTCTATTCTCTCTGCCTACCCCTGCGGGGAAAAACGTTGGTTGGCTAGTTAGTTAAATTTATGGAAAGTAATTCACGAGTTTTGTTTCATCGGTTATAATTTAAAGTTGAGCGCCCGTATCATTCGAAAATATCATGTGTCTAATATTTAAATATTGATACTATCGTTAAGCCTTTATTGTCCTACGCACCGGGGCATTGTACTTCTTGCGTTACATACAAGAGATATAATTCAATTCAATCCAATTTGTTCCGACCCATCACGCCATAAACACACGAGCTCCAACAGAAGCCATCAGTTATGTAATCCTGTGTATATAAGCGACGACCCAACCCCCCTAACTAAACTAGAACGATAAAAGCAATTAGTTTAAAAGCAAAAAAAAAAGCTACATCGATAAATTGAAAAGAACACCACCCCCTGACACCCTAAAACGCGATAGGTACTTAACTAATTCATCCCATATTATTGTATAGAATAATAAGCAAACATGAGCTCAACTCGGATTAACTGCGTATCACAAACTTATACCTCTATAAACACAGCCATGGAATAATAAATGTATCAACCCCATAAGTAAGGCCGGATATTATCCCCGAACCAAGTAGGGCAAAGGGATGACTGAAAAAAATAAGTGGATCAAATAAAGCCCTCATAAAAGTGTCTAACTTCTGATTTACCCAGTGTACCAGCGCAGAGGGGCTAAGAATTCGGTACAACAATAGAGACGAAAACAGTAAATTAAATTGTTTTTTTTTCTCTTTTAAAATGGAGAGCTTACAAAAAGCAGAGATAGATGTACCCCGTTTGTAAAGCTCGCTGAAAAGCGCAGAATTTGAAATACCGCATTTCGCATTTTTCCTTACATTTTTTGGTAATAAAGTTTGCATTAACATTTTGATTGCTTTTCAATTAACACGACCACTATCGTTTTAATTCAATAACGTACCTTACAAACAAAACGTATCTGGTGAAACACGCTCGGTTCGGGAGTACAAATGTAAATAAAACTATTATTCCCAGGCCGCGATTCATTTGCAGACCAGCATTGTATTACGGTTAAATCTAGTGGATTACCAGAATTTAAATAAAATGGGATTTTTTTTAAATGTACTGAAAAATTCGGTTATTTTATATAGATGACAATTTGAATATTACCATAAATATTTGCGCAATTTTTTTACGTGGGTCTTAACGCTACAATAATTCACTGAACTCTCCATTCACATGATAGATGCGTTCCACGCTATACCGCGTAAAAAAAGTATACCATAACAATAACAAAAAATATATAATGGATAGGTTTTCTGGTATAAATTCAGGATATCAAAAGATATAATTCATTTATCGCTTGCTTTATTGGTTGTTGTATCTTAATTTTATTAAAAAAATAATTTTTAAAAGGTAACAAAGATTGTTTAAAATCACTATTACGAAGTAGGTACGATGTTTCTTTCATTACTTTACGAGATCCTAGATCCAATAGTCTATGTAATATTTCTGTCAAAATTTTCGAGTTTACTGGACATGAACAAAAAAATCGCTTATCGATTGTCTCTTTGTGAGTTCTTGTTTGGCTTAATGGCATCACGTTATTTAGAGATCGTGTAAAAAATGTGATTCTGCGCATATAAGTTTAATAGTCATACCACGTGAAAAAATTGAGGACACATTTTCCGCATTAGTGTACTCACGTTAGATTATGTCTCATGAATCATGAAAGCCTCAAGAACGCAAAATACTGAATTCAGAGAAGGTCAGAAAGAAACTAAAAAGGGTGATTAGCTTTCACGGTCCGTCAGACTTTCAAACAAAAGTGAAGTCTGCGAAAACACTCTGAAAGTAACCGACAGATTTCGCGATTCCAGAGAGGCTGGAAGATGGAAAACAACCCTTTGTAAATGGCGCACAAAGTGTCCCTAAAATAGATCCGATCCATTATTCCGACGGATAATTTGAGAGTAATAAACGAATAAACTATTCGCGATTAATAAATAACTCAAAGTTAAGCGACAAGGCATAGTTCCCGGCTGACTGGATCACCGGGAACGGATATTCTTTATTTCCTGGAAGTCGTTATCACGGAACAAGGAATTTGTAATAAAGAAGTGATTTGCATAAAGTCTTTATAGGGTGATGTATATTTATCAACGCAAACAATTCTCGGAATAAACATATAAACACTACACGAAGAAAACACATTGTATTTATTCATTCACGAAGGGAGTTTTATTTTTATTTTTATAAGGAATAACCCGCAAAGCCTTTTAGAGGTTTGTCTGCAGGTAGGATAGTAAGGATAGGGAAGGTAAATGTGAAGAATATATCACACCCAGACTAATTAAAAATATATTATATATAATATATATAAAAGTCTTGAATTTAATTATAGATAGGTGGGAATCGAATCCACAACGCTAATTTCGCAATCGAGCGTCTACCCAACTTCACCACGGCTCTTATAGGAAACTAAAATATCATTTCGGGGAAAACATTAATGGATTTCAAATTGTTCATATTTTTTTTAGTATACATTATAAAATTTACTTTTAAACGTTCTTCTTATACCGAAATAAAACGGATAATTTGATATAAAAACTCAATAAAAGGTAATGGGAAAATCTTGAAATGTTTTAAATGAGAACACAACAATTCTAATTTATTTATTTTAATTACAGGATGCATCCAATTTCTAATGGTAGAAAAGATTCGTGAAGCATTTTTTTGGATATGGTGAGCCATGTAATGCGATTATAAGTATTATATACATCATGCCTAACTGTTACGGTCGGCGTTAGAGGAACGACGAGCCACGATTTTTATGTTAATAAATATATGACGAGCGAAAATCGCGTTACTTTGCGCAAAAAAGACCAGCGACTTGCAATTAATTCAGAAGATTACAAAAGACGGTATTTTAATTTAAGCGTTATTTGTAATCTACACCTATAAGCGTATTAAAATTAAAAATTGAGAAAAACCATGAAACCATTAATCAAGATTTACAGATTTTACTAAGTTATACATTTTAATTTTGTCTTAACTATCGTTCTCAAAGTAAATTTTAGATTCAGAAATTTACACACTCATGTCTACAATTTTTTTTCGCGATCCCTCTATTTTAGAAGCTTTTCTGCAAGTAGGATAGGGAAGGAAGATGGGAAAGACACATCACAAACACCCAGACCAATTGAAAATAAGTATTTCTTTAATTCATTTTGCGATTGGCGGGAATCGAGCCCGCGACGTCAATTTCGTAGTCGACCTCTACCCAACTGTGACACGGCGCCTGCCAAACCAAATAATCAAATAATTTGTAGAGAATCTCACATGAATAAAGGATTCAGCTCTAATTCTTTCATATAAAAACATATAATAATTAATGAAAACACTTTGTTTTTTACCACTTGAGTTTTTATTAAAGACTACATGTTTCAGAAGTTAAACTTCCATCATTCAGGTCTGTATGTTATTATACAGACCTGAATGATGGAAGTTTAACTTCTGAAACATGTAGTCTTTAATAAAAACTCAAGTGGTAAAAAACAAAGTGTTTTCATTAATTATTGTAACATGTCTTACCACAAAGTTAATGCCGAAACAATAAATAAAATAAAAACATATATATGACACCACTAAAGTCTAGATGTGTAAAGTATTTCTGTGAAATGTACAGTGTTTAAAGATATCACTTTAACTAACAAAAGACAAGTCATAAGGCCAGAAAATGCTCAAACTTCCATATTTCAATCAGAATAACTTCAGAGGATCATCCATAAAAGACGAAGAATGGAAATTTTCCAGAGATTTTATAAAGTGCACAAAAAATAACCCTTAATAAAATGTATATAAAATAGTAAGAATACTTAGTATTTCAAGGTATCGTGAGATATTAATGAAATTAAAAGGGATATTTGACGGAGTACTTTTTGAAGGCGTGAAGAGAGATGAAAAGATATTTTCAGTAGATATGAAAGAAAAATCCTAGTACCAAATCTCAAAGAAACAATTGTTTTCCGAACTACCCCTGAGACTAGTGTTGGCCGCATTGATCCGGCAGATCGTGCCCTGGCCGGGGTATCGGGTTTATAAACTTGTAAATACTTTAAGCTAACTTCTCCATCCAGCCACGGGTCGACCCGACACACGTGTGCACGTGAACTCTGCAAGATAGAAAGTGGACACGTCAATAGATATTTATTATTTGACAACAGCTATAAATATTGATCCATTGTAAGGCTTTTAAGACTGTCGCTGCGGCAAACATTCAAATTTTACGTAACGGTAAAACGTTCAGAATTTTCAATTCTGATATCAAACTCGCATCCAAAATATTGATATTCCGAAAATATTAAAAACCGTTTTTGGAGATGAAATTTTCATAATATTTATTGATTTGGCATTAACTTTGAGGAAAAACATGATGCTTTATGTTAAATATAAAAATTTAAGTTAAATTGTGTAAGACCACTTTTGAGTTGATTAACGAAAACAATTGGAGATAATACAGATTTGTGAATAAGTATTTGGACACAATAAAAATGTTGTCAATAAATTAACTGGTCAAATTATAAGCTGATATAATAAAAATGAAAATGATATTTTCAGGCGTTTCTCATTTATGTGATTGTAATCCAGGATTCGGACCTCACATACTGATATAAGAGTTTCTGCTCAATAAAAAGCATCCTTTCATCTCACCAATAGATGTCTATGGTGAAGTTCTAGTGATTCAATAACAATGCTTCTGAATTGGTTCATATATATAGAACTTCCAAGAATTTCAGTAGTGTGGTTGTCAATAATAGGTAGAATTGGTGTATGTTACACGTGTGTAAAGTGATCACTTAAACCAGCCTATGACGGTCGTCAGCCCCGTAAATGCCCTGACTTCAATTTTCTTCTTCATCTTTGATGAAATGTCAAAAAAATTATGAAAAAACAAAACTTGTTTTAAGAACTAGAAATGTTCTCATCACTAATTTCCGAGTTTATAATAAGTGCATTTTTGTTGTTGAATATTAAAATCATTGTTAACTTTTTGGTACGGTAATATAACACTCTCCTTATCATTCATTGTTCACTTTGTGTAATACCACTTTAATTAAAGTGATATTTTACAAAGTGAATGATGAATGATAAGGAGAGTGGTATAATATTAGTGTTTTCATTAATAATAAACTGTACAGTGTTCTAATACAAGTGTTTATTATTATATTCATATCACATTTCCATACATTGAATGTAATTAACGATTAGTCAAATTCGCCTTGAACAAAACGAATAGATTCATATAGGGGTCATAAGAAGAAAAAAAGATGATAAAAAAGTACTAAACCTACATTTTATGACAAATCGCTCACTCCTTTCAAGAACGTCATAAATCAAAAAACTTGTTTTTTCAGGAGAACGTTTTTAAAGTATCAAAATAAAATAGAATTTATTCAAAATAAATATCAAGCCACTTATTGAACTTTTTACTGTGCCACAGATCTTTTTGGGTAAAACCTGAAGGTTTTATCTCCATTTGAAAAATATTTAGTGTATTAAAAAAAAATAAACACTAGGTTTTCTTCAAAATGCAAAAACTACATTTTCTGCCCTGTAGCGGGTAAATATTAAGTTTAAAATATGCCTCTTTTGCTGGGATATAGTACATTTTCTGGGCATTCCGAAAACACGCACAACTGAAAATTATGACGTTCTTGAAAGGAGTGAGCGAATTGTATTTAAAAGTTCTGTGTTTCGATGTTGTTCTCTTTTTGTAATTAATAGTGAGGGGAAAATGCAATCAGTTTTTCTCATTTAATCGGTTTACGAGAATCGGTCTGGAGATAATAATTGCTCGAAACGGAGATAAAGCTTTGTTAATTAAAAGCGCAGCAAGTGAACTAAGATTCCCCTTCGTTATTGAGTTAACACGGGACTTTGCATCGAGGGCTCAGTAAGTTTAAAGTTAGAGTAAGTAGTGAGAGTAATTGAAGTCATCTTCAGCGAATGAATGCCCCATTGGAGAACAGTTTAGTTAAGAACTTAATAGGTGATTGGCAAATATTACTTGCGTAATTTTGTCAAATATTTGATAAATATCCCCTACCACAGCTAGACAAGAGTTTTCTTGCATTTATATATTTATATATATATATATATATATATATATATATATATATATATATATATATATATATATATATATATATATATATATATATATATATATATAAATTACGTTTGTATATGATAAGACCACATTTTTAAATTCATTCGTGCAAACACCACTAGCAACGAGAACAACATTAATAAACTCAAAAAGTGTTCTTAGACAAGTGTTTATTTTGTATATTTAAATCGAAGTTACATCAGACAAATAAAACGAAAAATTCTGGACCTAATATTTTTAAAAGTAATAACCCGCAAAGCCTCTATTAGAGTCTTTAGTATAGTAAGGTTAGGGAAGGTTAATATGAAAAATACATCACAAACATGCAGACAAATTGAAAATAAATATTTCTTGAATTTGTTTTGCAATTGGCGGGAATCGAACCCGCGACGCGAGATTCACAGTCGAGCGTCTACCCAACTAAAATATCAAATAAAGTAAGTACACACAGGATATCAGAAATACATACATGGTAGTTAAATTGTAACTTAATTAACAGTGAAGTCGTTTTAAAGGGCCTTATGGAGCCTAGGGAAGTGTTCGCAGAAGATACGCAAATACCTAGTTAATCGTATTGCAAAAATAAATAAATAATATTCGTAATAATGTCGTGGGTAGTTAAAATCACATTCCGCTCCAAACTCCTTTGCCTCTATACCCTAAAGGATCTAATCAGCGTACAAAAATCCTTCGCATTCAACGTTTCCTTTGTATTTTTCCACTAATTTATGCAACTTTGTTACGTAACGTGTGGCAGGATAGAGTCGTTTTTCTTCTGTTCAGCCTGTGGGAGCGCGGAATGAAAAACCTCAAAGAAGCGAGACCAATTTCCCAACCTCCATCGCTAATGAAATTTTCATAATTAAACTTGATCTTGGAAATTAAATCCTGCCCATAATTATCCTTTATATCTAAACACACGGTGCGCGGAAAACGGCGTGTATGGAAAGCCGCGACTCGATCGCTTCCTTTGTGCGGTGAACGTTTTCTAAGAGTCGAGTGAAATTATAATTAATACTTCTTTTTCTTATCAAATTTCATATTCTTAAATGCTTTTATCTATCCTCTGTATCCTCTTAATCAGTTTGCTTATATTACTGATATTTTAATGATGCCGCAGGTGAAATAACCTTACGCGAACGCGTACGATGTACGATAATACCGGAAAAATGCGTAAATTTAGGGAGAATCTCATATTCAAATTAATGCCTTTCTTAACCACGCGAGAAATGTAAAACTTTGTAACGTTTTCTTAGAAACGTGTTTACAAGCTGCTACTTACCGCGTTGACTGTATATTTTACTCCTGATGTTATCTCCGACGAGATATGGAAAGGAAACTCACCTGAAAAAACAAAACAAAACATATCAGAACAAGCTCTAAAAACAACGCAAACGTTACTTCGTATCAAAAATATTTGTATGGAAATAGTAAAACAACAACATTATAGTTTTTTTTCAACGTTTATTTTATTTGACCAGTGACCGAGTTTCGTTGTTACCAACATCATCAGACTGGTTGAAGGCTAGAAAAAAATTATGTTATATACACAGCAAAGCAGGGGTTGAAGACCACGATTTAATATAATTTTTCTGAAAAAAATATTTTCGAATAAAATTAATTTATGTAGGGTATTTTTATAATAATTACATGCAGTTATTATATGATAAGCGTTTTATAAAAAAAAGGAAAATGTATTGTCGGAGTTGAGTAAATTAAAATAATGTACAAATGTATCTGGAATCGTTGATTGATACAAAGTCGTTGTTTTATTTCATAAAATGCAGTTCTACTAAGAAATGTCAGTACAAAAGTTAAATCTGATAAGTGCGGATATTACAAGCTTTAAAACAAAACCAATATTCACTGAAGTGAACTATGTCGTTAAAACGAATAAAAATAATTATAAACGAATGATATATGTGCGTTTTGCTTCCTTTGCTAACAAAGGATATTTCTATAATCGGAATAAAAGCGCAATAAAATGCAGCATTTGTACCCGAGTATTGAAAAAAAGCTTGTAAAAGCTTTGTTCAACACTGTCCCAGATAGCTTGTGAGAGTTACAAAGACACCCTTATAAATACTGCAATTGTATATTATTATTATTAATACTACATAAACTCTCTAACAAACGAGTATGAAAAAAAGTCAACGTTCATTATTTCTAGCTAGATATTTTGAAAGCGACATCGTATCCCAGTATTGTCTTAGTGAAAAAACATTATTATTATAGAATATAAAGCCTTTTTACGGAGACATTTAGTATCAATGTGAATTTTCAATGAAAAGTTTGGTGTAAAATAATTTATTAATAAACACTTTGTGAACATTTTCATTCGCACACGTCAAGTTGTTTAATTTCGTCTGATTAATTATTCGTCTCCGTCTTACCCGTTCACCACATTCTTACACGAGTAAATCTACTAAAATCAGCTCTATCATAAAATAATATGTCTTATTTTAGTATTTTGAATTATATATCTTTGATTAAATTATTCGCGTTCTGACTCAAACAATTCAAGTCCCTCTTCATTATCGCAAGGCACACAGCGCTTTAATTACTTCTATCAATCGATCTATCTTCCATCTACTGTACTCTGTAGGTTTAGAAACTTTGGGAATTATATTTTTTCCAATGAAAGTTGTGAATTCCCCCTTAACACTCCATCGATCGATCCACGGAAAGTTTCCGATCAGTCCGAAATCTATTCCTTTTTAGTATTTAAAATAAAAATTAATTTATTTGCCTTCTTATGGATTGCAAACTCAATTTTAACTTTTCCTATTCTATTTACTGAATAACCACAAATAAACAAGTTTTCCTCAATCTAATATTAACTTTAAAAGTCTGTTTCAATCTTCGAAACCCCGCCCCAGAACCATTCTTATCTTTACAAGTTGATCTACATGGTTAGCACTTGATTATTGAGGGGGGAATAAATATACTTACAGCCATTATTTGAAAATCAGACTGTGAGGAAATCGTGATATTTTCACCCGAAGATAATTTTATTATGTTTCTTTTCTGAGCAGAGATAGCGAGCCTATACAAGCGTGACATTGACAAGTTGCACGAAAGATTTTGTCGACATACCTAACAAGTCAGAATATGAATATATTTAATGTCAATACGTTATTGGAGACTGACTAACTGCATATATAGTTCCGTCAAACTAGCTGACATCATATCTGGGGACTGACCACAGTTTAAAGATGACCAATATTCGCGTTGGTTATTTAAAAAAAAAAACGTATTTAATTCTGCATTTAAAAAAATGTATGTTAGCATTTGTGACTCACAGGAATATTGGAAATATGTTTTCGACAGCTGGGCATCGATTCCATGTGGTAATAAATAGTTTAATTGCGGAGTGTAGATTATTTTTAAACTAATATTTCTAACGGTTGAAGCTTTTAAAACCAGTAGTTTTAATCGATTAGTATCGACAGGAAGGTAAAGTAACCGTTGTTTTTCTGATGAATATTTAGGATTATTTAAGCAAAGTTAATCGCAATTTTTTAAACGATTTTCAGTGTTTCTAGATGCAACGTCAACTTTTTTATTGCGGTCGTATTATTGTTTCATTGCCACATTAGGGAACGTAATAATTACAAATTCGAATGAAAATTTTTAAGCCTTCGGAGAAAAATCCAATTTACGCGAAAAGTTTAGGTAATAATGCTTTAGGAGCTGGGACATTGCTGAAAATATTTCAGTCGGATTTCAGTCGGACCACAAATAATGAATTTTCAACATGATATAAATAATGGCTTATAATCAGATAAACGCTTTGAGAAAATACGTACAAAACTTTCGACATTAACCCTAAATCACCAAACCAAATACACACTTTCGATGAAATAATCGAATAATTATATTTTACAGCCCTAACCGAGATTTTAAATTTGAATCGATGAATCTGATTGGAGCTTTCGCCATACCGGCCATAAAGCAGTAAAGTCTGAATTCATTAATGAAATATCTATAAACTTGGGATGTTACAATAAAACAATGAACCACCTATAAAGCGACATCACTTTTTGTTACTTCATTTATGCCTTTAGTTTTCAAGCAAAGCGGTAAAAAGGATTAGAAATATTATTTTTTTAAATACCAATTTCAAGTTTTCTATACCTATCTATGGATACCTTTTTTACAAAATATAAAAAAACATATGAAAAAAATACTGTGATGTTTTGGATTTCCCACAATCCGCCGTTTCAAATATAATGTATTCATTTTGTTGATAGATTACAAACCCGCATTACCTTTTTTGGAACGGAATTCCGTTTAAATGATAATTCAATTGCTAATTTTAATAGTGTGTATGCTACCTGTATTTTACCTTTTTTGGAACGGAATTCCGTTTAAATGATAATTCAATTGCTAATTTTAATAGTGTGTATGCTACCTGTATTTATTCAACAAGTTTTATAATATGTATCTTGTTGACTTAGTAGTTCTCAAGTGAACACAAGTACATATTTCACACAACTTTCACCTGGTCCAAAGTTCTAATAGTCCGTACGTTAGCAGTCATATCTTATCGACATACTGGAGAGTAATTTGATGCAGTGATTACTGTTAATTTATACGGAATTTATATGTCGTAATAAAGCGAGTCACCCGGAGTCAACTAGAGTCATTAGGAACGTCGTTACTAGAGACTAGCGACTGTGAACAGATTCAGAGTGGCAATCACATTGACCACGACCACCAAGAATTTTAATGGACAAAAGTGGAGATTACTCTAATGAACAACACTTTTATGGAGAAAAACAGCAGTTACTGTGATCTATAACTGGTGTAACTTGGAGTAATTTTAGTTACCAACTAAAATTAAATTAATTGCTTTTAAGTACGAAAAGTACCGCAATTAAACATGGGCGATCGAATTGAATAACGACATCTATAAAAAGTGTCGTGTGTTAGATCTTTAGTCCGTACGCACTTCTATATCCCAATATGTTTTGACATCAAAAAATTAATGTTAAAAAAATAGAAACCGAAAAAAATAACGAATAACAGGTAACAGAATGAATGGATGACCGAAAAGGTAACAGTTAAACAACCCATTAGTCACATCTCTAACTGCAATACTGATATCAGCAGTCGACGTTACACGTATATATGAAATGGTTTGAGTGCATGTAGGGAATAAATTATGAAAAAAGAATGCATATTATAATAATTTATTTGGCATTAAATTTGTAGAATAACATGATGGTTTTAATGTAAGTATATATTTGAGTTTGTTTTTTCGCCTGTTCATGAGAACATCAGTAGTTTTCAAAACTAGTGATGGTTAACATCAAACAAACTGAAAAGTGGTCGTATACAAGTGTTTTGTAAAATATATTTGAAACAAAGCATGATGGAACGATCAAATTACCAAAATATATTATCTTAAATAACGAAGTGGTACATACTACATCGTGATGTGTTTTCCAGTCGTTAAAATATTTATCAAAGTATTTCGGATTTAAATGGTTCTAGAAATTTCTCCGGTATCTTCTCTCGAAATGAGAGATATCAAAAATAATTTAAACTGAGTTTTGGTTGAGATATACGAAAAATAGCATTTTCTCAGAATAAGAAGGGATGCTTCGCAGCCTTAAAATTACAGTCCATTTGTAATTCAAGTGCAAATATATTCAAAAGGAAATGTCAGGGCTTGTAGCGATCCCGGGGCTAAAAGGAAGTCCCCGAATAAGTTGAAAAACTTTTTAGTATTATGTATTTATATAAGGAATTATAATTATTGCCGACTTAGATTTTGACTTAAATTTTAAGTTAGAGTGGTAAGTTGATAATTGTATCCTTGCTAATCTATATATGGTATGGGTGTATTTATATAACGTTCCCATGTAATGTTGTTAAGAAATGCAAAATACTCTGTCTTAACTTGTGCACGCAAAATTACCGGAAATGGTGGTACTCTTGAAACGGTAAAAATATGAAGTTAATACCGGTTTATCGTGATTGAATTTGTCTAAGAATGAGTATTTTGTCCAAAAAAATTAAGTTGAATAATTTAACAAGCTGGAATATTATGAAAAAACTCTACCGACAAGACACACAAGGTGGCTTGGTGGATCTCTACATATAAGAAAATAAACAAAATAAATGCAGTTAGTCATTTTTACCAAGTCAATACATTATACTTCCATGTTAAAAACCCTTTGGAATTTTTTCAGGGCAATATTAAGCTAGTAAGATATCGAATAGTCAATGATAACGTTTTTGTACAAAATGCACTTGGTTACTTTCTCCTGTATGACTACGATAGATATATATATATATAAATATATATATATATATATATATATATATATATATATATATATATATATATATATATATATATATATATTTGTCTATTTTTTTTAATGGTATCACTCCATTCGTATCTAAGTAATATTGATGTATTAGTTGACGGTTGTTGCCTCAGTTGAGAATTTGTGCAGTATATAGCTTTCTCTAATTGAACATGTTGAGATTTTTTCTGAATTCTTCTCTCTAACCCTTATTCGCACCCAATGACGCGTAGGGCATCGTATCGTATTGACGCAGCGTTATCTTAAAACCACCTCAACACAGTTAACTATATATATATATATATATATATATATATATATATATATATATATATATATATATATATATATATATATATATATATATATATATATATATATATATATATATATATATATATATATATATATATATATATATATATATATTAACTGTGTTGAGGTGGTTTGGACATGTGGAACGTATGAGTGAGGAAAGAACGGCTGAACAAATTTATGAGGCACATGTAGCTGGAAAAAGAAGCAGTGGAAGACCGAGGAAAACTTGGCCCAATCAGGTATGTCAAATACTTAAAAGCGGCTGGGTCAGGAGTCAGTCAGAAATCAGAAATCGTCGGGTATGTATGAGGAGATGCATGAATGTGGAAGAGGCAAAGAATGTTTGCAAAGACAGAGTGGTGTGGCGTTCAATTCTCTCTGCCTACCCCTGCGAGGAAGCGGCGAGATGGTTAGCTAGTTATTTAGTTTTATGTAGTTAACAAATAAATGTTTCAATAATTTTTAAATATGTATATATGTTAGGCACAATATTATCTTTTTGAGAAATGAAATTTCATATATGCTCTCGGGCGATAAATATTATTTTTTCATGTTGAGTTTTTGGCATTTTTTTAAAGAACATATAACATGCGTTTTATTTGCGCACATTTAAAATAAGACCAAGTTCTGCTCAGCTAACCACGAGCATTCCCAGTGGTTAAACACACGACAAACTTAGTTGAGCAGATCCACGCCACGGTTTCACAGCAGACTAGAACAAAGCTCTCGGTTATCAGACAATGCCAGCTTGGCGGGCAGATTCCGAAGCAGACAATGGCATTTCTAAAATATATATACTGAGTTATTGTAGCAGAAATATCTCCCCCGGACCTTCTTACGGAAATTTATCACTTATGGAAAACAATACTCGACTGATCCCAATATTGATCCCATTTCCGGTATCTCTCAATATTCTCACACTAGACAATAGTAGCAATTAAACGATTTCAATTGCTCCCACAATGACGAGGATAGTATCTGATTCGCCGAAACAATTTTAATGTGTTTTAGGGACTAAATGGCAAATGTTCGGTCTGCGCAATATCCTTGTAATTGCGGTGACAGATTCGCTTCCTGATTCCATTTCCTGGTGGATCAATATGAAACAGTATCAAGTATCAATATAACATAGCGCCCTATGCACCATAAGGTATAAACGAAGATTAAACAATACGAAAAAGACCAATAACAATATTATTAATATTTCAAGCATTTACTTTTTGGTTAGTAATTTTTACTTTTTTTTACTAATAAGTTAGTAATATTAGTATATAACCAATCACCGAGATTTTTATGTGTACCGATTAGTCTTGTTTGCATGCTGTTGTAGTGATTTTCCTAACGAAGAGACGGGTACGTCTCGAAACCGATAGACATAAAAATCTCGGTGAGTAATAATATATTAATATTACCAACATTTCCGTTAAATAAAACAATATATTATCGATTGAATCGGTTTATACTTAACTTTTAGGAAAAGTTAATAGAAATATTAACACTACTCAATCAAATTTGTTAGTTTTAGAAAGGCTCTAAACTTATTGAATTAGAAAAGTTTATTTGATTTATTGTTTCGGCATTAACTTTGTGGTAAGACATGTTACAATGATTAAAGAAAACACTTGTTTTTTACCACTTGAGTTTTATTATAGACTACATGTTTCAGAAGTTAAACTTCCATCATTCAGGTCTGTATAATAACTAATAGTTATTATACAGACCTGAATGATGGAAGTTTAACTTCTGAAACATATAGTCTATAATAAAACTCAAGTGGTAAAAAACAAGTGTTTTCTTTAAACTTTAGAAAAGTTTACAGATATATTAGCACGACTGAAATACACAAGTGGAAAGTGAATAATAGTTACAAATAAACAAGAAATGTGTTCAGAAGAAGGCTTTTTCTCGACATTCTGTGAGATGAAAAATTGAGATACCTCTTTTCTTGTAAAAAAGTAGAACTTTCGATTATTTGAACGATTGTAATAAATTATTTTTTACGGCGTTTTATGACGGTTTCTTCTCGCCAGTTCATTACATTCTTCATTTGAATATCCGCCTGCACAGTGTAATAAAATAACATAACAATTAGAATTACATTACTTTTTATTACTTTTAAAAATCGTATTAAAGTTTACTATTCGTATAATTTTTTGATATATATATATATATAAATTACGTTTGTATATGATAATACCACATTTTCAATTCATTTATGCAAACACCACTAGCATCGAGAACAGCATTAATAAACTGTGATCCAATTTCGAAACATTGTACTTGAATCGCTAGAATTTTCACTGGAGACATCTATTGGTGAGATGAAAAAGCTTTTTTATTGAGCAGAAACTCTTTCGTTTGTATGTGAGTTCCGAATCCTGGATTTTCATCACATACAAGAAACGCCAGAAAATATACTCTTCATTTTAATATTTTAGCTTATAATTTGACCAGATAATAACCTAGATTATACAGATAGATAATAAACTTTAATACGATTTTTAAGGTTATAAAAAGTAATGTTATTCTAATTGATTATTACAACATTTTGAGTGTGTTTAATAACGTGTTTACAAATCTGGATTATCTCCATTTTAGTTTTTTTTAACACACTAAAAATGTTGTAAATAGAATTACTTTACTTTTATTTAAACATCACAATTAGAATTACTTTACTTTTTATTACATCAAAAAATCGTATTTAAGTTTACTTTATGTTATGGTAGGCAGTCGTGTGAGAAAACAAACCGTACCCACGCTTGGCGGTGTTAAATCTCAGTATCCTATGATCGCAACTTATTCTTTGTTTGTTTCCCCGAAATGCCTATAATTTTATACTGCCCGTGCCCCGACCAGAAAACAATTTATTCAGTAAACAAAGTATAACGAGAGAGAAAACCGCCTTTGTTGGTTCATAAAACCGCCGGGCAAGTAAATCGGTTAGCCATTTACTGCCCGCTTAATTGCGACCTTTGAGCGTAAAAATCAACAAAATGGAACATGCTACGTATCCGACACTTTATCGTAGGGCCGATAGGATAAGCATTAGATCCCATAATGGCACCATTACACTAAAAATCCTATTGACGTACGCTATAGGAATGCTATATTTAAGAATTCTATATTTCTCCGCCTTCATAGTGTAATGGTCAGCACGCTCGACTATCATTCTGGAGGTCCCGGGTTCGATTCCCAGGGGGGGGTCAAATAAATATAAGTGATTTTTTCACTCTAATATTTATTCAATATCACCCTGGACTGGTATCTGAAGCGGAGGGCTGATCACCTTCCCTTCATGTGTTAACGATCAAGATAACACTGCGTTTATATACAGTGCCCTATGCACCATTGGGGTGTGGATAAGGGTTTGAAGAAGTTGAAGGAATATTTCTCCACATAGGACGTAGAGAACTTGGACGTATTGTAAACCAGGCGATCAGAGACATCTAGAGGAAGACTTAAAAAAGCATGGATGATACAGAAAGATAACAAGATTCGAAGGTATGACCTAGGTGGCATTGTGTGTGATAAAAAGACCCTACGACCTGAGGATGACGAGAGCTCACCTTAAAAGTCTACAAAGACGATAAGTTGGGATAGAGCCAGGAAGAAGGAGATGGGAATTCTATATTTTCTAATTCTTCATATGACAACATTACAACCCAGTTTCTTTCAATTAAAATTATCGTAATTCATAATGTTCTTATTGTCTCCTTCTTAGTGTAGTAATAATAATTTGGATAATTTGTATAGCACCATTTTAAAAAAAAAATCTCAAGGGCGCGTAATGGTCGGCACGTATGGCTACCGTACTGGAGGTCCCGGGTTTGATTCACAGTGGGGGGTCAAATAAATAAAAGTGATTTATTTACTGTAATATTTATTTTATATTAACCTGAAATGGAGAGCTAATCGGTGTGTTAACGATCAAGAAAATACTGCGTTTATATGATGCAGTGTTCTATGTACCATTGTATGCGGATAACAGTTTGAAGAAAAGAAGAATATAATAATACCTGGTGTTTAAAAACTCTCTTATAAGTTCCACAGTCTAAAGAAATCCTTAATTTTCTTGGTCCGTAAGCAGCTCTCAATAAATTGTGATATGATAATGTACTCTGAGAATCGAACCCAGGACTTCCAGCATAGTACCCTAACGCGCTAGCCAATACACTACCGACGCGAACATAAGAAAATCAAATAAAAATGACCAATATTGGGATATGAAGTAAAGCTGAGAGAAATTCGAAAATTGAAAAGTCCAAATGGAGCTCGCAATAAATTATGAGATGGTAATGTACGAGTACTCAGATAATCGAACCTAGGACTTCCGCCACGGTACCCTTAAGCGCTAACTACTACACTATGGAGACGGACATATAAAAAAAACGAGTTGAAATGACCAATGTTGGGACATGAAGTACAGCCGAGAGAAATTCGTAATTCGCTAGGTCCATATTGAGCTCTTAATAAATCGTAAGATGGTAATGTACTCATCCGTTCCGGGGAATAATATTTCATTTAAGAAAACATGGGAACGCTAACTGTTTAAATTACCCTCCCCAGAAATACACCCGAATATTACGGAACATTGAAAGATTAATCAGTAGCTACTAACACGATTAAAGTAATGTGTAGCACATACTACGCATACCGGCGCACATAAAGTTATAGAGATTTATCGAGAAAGCCCTCGGTAGCCACGCACGAAAGGGGTATTAGAAGAAGCTCCAAGAAACCCGCATACACATCTAATGGAACAGAACTTAATTTATTAGGGCATAAAGCGAATGGCGCCCAACTTGGCCAGAGAAAAATAATTATCGACAGAGAAGGTTTTTCCCACTCAATGACCTTGGGTGGATTATTTATACTGGGCACATTCACACGGAAAAATCAAGTAAATACCTGTAGCTAAGTGTTACCGAAAATAGAACGATAAAATAACATCAGTGCCATCGGAAAAGTAAACCTCGCATTCTCGATACTATTAATCCTACATTGTAAACGGTTTCTTAATCACCCTGTTACATTAACAAGTCATTGAATCTATCATACATATTCATAGTACAGGTCGTACTTCTCTAACACCCTATAATAAACATATATATAATACTGTTACAATAATGTATATGTGGAGATCCTCATTAACACGTTACATTTCATTATAAGTGATTTTAAGTAATCAGGAATTTTAGCTTGTAAAATTGTTACGTTTTTGTGCGATATACTGATTTTCATATTGGTTTAACGCAGGATTGGTCCCGTTTTGTCGCAATTTTAATCAAGATTTCGATAGAATAAAGTAAACAAAACAGATTTTTAGTGCAATATTGGAAATGTAACTTTTAGGTGAGGACCTCCACATATAATCCACATTTCATGGTAACATTTAAGGTAACAATTTTAATGTCCATATTTTAATATAATTTAATTAATGAAGATAGAATAATTTATTTTATGTTTTCCTTAATTTCAGTTAATTTTGTAATTGTCATTTTTCTCCTCTCTATTTCCTCTTATATAATTTTTTATTTTGTATTTTTTTAAGTATTAAAATCAAACACTAATTTCTAGGGTCTACAGTGTAGGGTCACTGTGTTGTTTATATAAATATTTTTTTAATATAAAAAATACTTTTTTTATTATTATTTCAATGTACTTTGTTTTGTAAGAGCCAAAATCACTCGTAAACGAGTGAAGGCTTATAAAAAATAATAATAAAAAATGCCTAATTCGACACCTGACCTACTAAATGATTCACGTTATGCTTCGAAAAATAAAAACGAAGAAAATAAAAATAATATACCTCAAAGCAAATAGCTCACATTCTCAATAACTTATTTTAATGAAATTAACACCCGAGACACGCAAACGACAGTCAAGCTAAGGCCATATGAAAAAAAGGCTATTATTTTTTCATTAGCACGGCCGCTAGGTTTTATATTAATAATTGATTTTTTATTACACTTGTGGAGGTCCTCAACAAAAAGTTACATTTACAATATTGCAAAAAGTCCTTCAAATGCAAATCTGTTCTGTTTACTGTGTTCTATCGAAATCTTAATTACAGTTGCGACAAAACGTGACCAATCGTGTGTTAAACCAATATGAAATCATTAAATCGAACCAAAAAGTAACAATTTTACAAGCTAGAATTCCTGATTACTTAAAATCATTTATAATGGAAATGAAACGTTTAAGTGAGGACCTCCACATTTGCCAACACTGCTGAATTAAATACAAAGGAGGCAACTGGCGTTTTTACATATTTCTACGTTATGGATTCAGATTCTGTCAAGTTTTCTCAAGCAGTCGATCAAATGTCAAAGCCATGTCTAGTATAATCCCAGAGAAGTATATTTCGTTTAGAAATTTTTTAAATAATTTATAATGGAAATGTAACGTTTTGGTGAGGACCTCCACACTTTTATTATTTATATTTCAGTATCAACAACTGCCGCGAAGTGGTTTGGTTCAATATCATTTAACGCTGTAATTTATAGTTTCGCCAAAACAAATCCGAACCATTCACTCATCGGGGTGTCGAGTTATTAATAGCTGAATGTGAACAAATCGAGAAGATTGATAAGCACGCCTGACCGATTACATTCAAACCATTTTAATTGAACAAACGAGTTTCCAAAGTTGGAGGAAATCGTGCCAACTGTTTCCTGCCGAAAGGGAAACTAGTTAGAAGTTTAAATTTAACGGGTCGAAATCCAATCTAGGTATGATTTAGAAGTAATGATTATTGGCGAGTAGATTTCAATCGGAGGCGCAGGTAATAAACAAGATAGGAGCTATTTACAACGAATCGACCCAAAAATCCTTACACTTCTAAATTGGGTCGTTAGGATATCATTCGTATCAACGATGAAATAACAAAACATTCAAGGTGCCTACAGAAAAAAACAACACATAAACCATTTGAAATCCACGCACCATATATTATTTATCTGTGATATTTTTTTGTAAATTTAAGTACAAATTATAAAGTAATCGTATGGGATCCCAAATCGGTAACCTTTTTACAATTTTTTTTTAATAAAAGAAAAAAATTGTGTTTTTGTAATTTACAAAAATACTTCAATTTCATATAACATATAGTATAAGTGATTTAATTTACTTATTGGGAATATCACGAATGTACCTTAATATGTATGGTATATTCTACAAATTTTATTTCTTTGTTAATACAATAAAATCTGTATTTAATAATATTAAGATTATATAAACCCAGGATCAAATTTCAAGCTGTATCAAGTTGTCATTCATACAAGATGAAATGCAAATATGTACTTATTTTAAACAGAGAAAATAGTATCAACATGCCACCTTCAACATGATATGGTGATCAACACCACATGGAACCTCTTAACGTTTTAAAACTCTACATGAAACATGAAGGTCTTTAAAGAAAGCTTAAGTACTAACCAATAATGAGTTAGCGTGGAAATTTAAACGTGGTTGTTTGTTTTACTTAAAAACAAGAAGCGTGCTTAGCATATATTTTTTCCTTAAAGTAAGTAAATGGTGTATCATCATTATTTACGTATTCTACCAATGTTGAGCTAAATTTATTTAGAAGCGGATAATAATACGTACTGATAAATTAAATCAGTATTTTAAGTCAAGGATTATACAATTTTTAATTCACCGAAATCTCTGTGTTTGAAAATGATGCCAAATGCATCGAAATACGGGTCACGAAAGATTTTTTTTTTAAAAGTGTTATTTTCAAAATACTACTATTTCTTTAAATCTTATTTAAAATACCTATATATCAATTGGTAAATCTTCAATAAAAAAAAGATAGAAATTACCAGATTGTGACAGCCAAATCAATTAATGAAATTATATAATACATGTAGAGTACATGTACAATTGAAAATCCATCGTAGTTTAAGGATTTTTACTATTTTTTTTGTAAAAATAGAAAATCAAGTATGATATTTACATTTTACAAAGATATAATTATGTTTCCAGATTTTTTGTATGTTGGTATATAAAACATATACATATCTTAGCAGCGTATCTCGCTACGCCTGTAAATAGTAAACACTGACCTAAATAATTCAAATTTAATATGGGCTTGATTAGATGAAGTAAAATAATTTTCCCTCTCCCAATGAAATGCTCCGAATTATTCTACCTACATCCAGATTGCAAGAACGCTTAATGCCTAATAAATCTACAAAACGAGGTGAAATTTTATGCCATGAATAAAATAAACTTCACACTAAAATGTTATCCCGCGATAAGCATATCGCTGCGTTATAAATATGGGTGAAAATCATTTAGTAAAAATTATATGAGCGAAAATTAAATTAACGGGATGACCCAATTACTAGGGCCGGTCAGTATTGCCAAAGGTTTGGAGTGATGATATATTAAATATTGTATTTATTGATTGATTTGTCGTTTTATTTGTAAAACTCCATAATTTATATTTTAAATATTAAAATCAAGCACTGATTATAAGGGTCTACTAAGTTGTACACATATTTCTTAAACTAATAGGAATTTTATTATTTTCATGAGTTTTTTTAATTAAAATTTTTGTAGTTGAAACAAAGGCTTTCGTAAATAGTGTATAAAAATCCATTAAAAAACGATTAAAATATATTAATCCGATAAAATGGGTTACTTTTGCACCATTGAGACCAAAACAAAAAAATGGAGAATAGAAAAAAAACTGAAGAAGTTCTTCATTGAAATATTTTTGAAAAATCTATGTCATAAAAAGAAAACGATTAAATAATATTATCCAATAAAATGAGGTATTTTTACACTATTGAGACCAACACAAAACGTAGGAGAATTAAAAATATATATTATAATAACTGAAGTTTTTCATTTCAAAAAAGTCTTTTTAACTTCATTAAAAGGACCCTGTTCGTGATGAACCCTGTTCATCGGGAAAGGACCCTGTTCGTGAAATCTACTTTTGTTTCCTAATTGCAAATTTAATTTACGCCAGAGTGCTCTATTCTCCAATTTGATGATGCATCGAGTAATTAGATCGATTTTGATAGCGTAATGATTCGATTATCTCCATTAGTCATTTGAATAATTTCTTCAGTCGTTCATTATTCATTGCTCGTTAATTTTAATAAATCATATTGATTATTAAAATTAACGAGCAATAATTATTATTATTTCTTAATGAGTGACGTAATTGCTAAACTCCCCCCCCTCCTTATTCTCAGCCAGTTTATTTTGTGATAGCACATAGAACAAAATTTATATTTGACAAGTGAAAATTTCAAATAAAGCAAAATTTTTCGTGTCCACCACAATCAAAACTCACTAAAGTCTTTTTTTATTTTATTTTTCTGCATCCTAAAAGAGCACCCTATTTTTAGCCCACTTATTTTGTGATAGTCTTCCCCTTTTTCTACATCTTCTTCTTGGTGTAGGCCTTGTGGCCTGTTTTTAAGAGGGATAAAACTCATGCGATGTCGATTCCCAGCTGTCGATTCATCTCTTCAGTGGTCTGCCCGGTCGTCTCCCTTAGGGTTGGCTGTGCAATGTGGCAATGCGATGTGGGGGAGTCTGGATAGTTCTATTCTCCGCACATGCGCATACCATTGTTCCTTTCCCCACCTAACGACATCTTCGATCTCGCATATTTCTCTTCTATCCCTATGTTCCTCATTCTATATCATAGACTCTTGCCAGATATGCAACTTACAGTCTTCAATTTGACACGCTTAACGCGTTTTTTTACTGCGGTTTCAGCTCTTTTTGTGAAAGATAGTGTATTTAACAAATATTTTTAATTGACAAGTGAAATTTTCAAATAAAGCAGATTCTTTACAAGTCCACCACAATCAAAACTAACAAGTCTCTCAGCAAATTATTATAACATTTTTTATTGCTCCGCATACGAAAGGGGTCCTAATTCTCAGCCCGCTTGTTTTGTTTTGTGATAGTGCATTGAACAAATAATTTTTATTAGACATTCGAGTATTTAACGCATAAACGCTTTTATTATTTAATTAAAAAATCCCCGCATGCAAATGGGGCCATAAATGAATTGTTTTACGACAGCTTTAGTCCTAATAAAGTAATTTATTCGAATTATAGCACTAACGAGAGCCCTAAAAGGAAAATAGTATGTTTTGTACGTTTCTCATAGTTAAAATAATTTATTAAAAAAACCTTCCTTTATGTTTAATTTTCATCAGATTTATTTATACGAAAATATGCTAATGTCTTAAATCTGATAAAACAAAAAATAAAGTACACATTTTAAAAATACACAATACTTTTGAAGCGATGAAAATATTAAAAATGTAAGAAACAACACTACAATCGAAAACATTGAAAATGCTAAGTGCCAGCAGCTGTCCATCATAAGCAATGTTTAGTACTGCGTGTGTTGCTGTTGCGTTCAACAGATGGCGCTGCCATTGCGGTCAAAAAAGCTGTTTCAGAAAATACCTGTCATCTATTACATTTTTATTTATTGTACAAATATAGATAAAACGCGCGTATTGAAATTCAACGTTGTCATAATTTCAAAGCAATATCACTCTAATTTTTGGAGATTTAAGATTTTGAACAAACTAACATTTGTAGTTTTATTTTTATAGATAAAAGATTTATACATATCCAATACAAGTATTGTAGGTTTGTACCTACAATACTTGTATTGGACTTGTATGTATTTTTTTAAGTTATCTAATTTCAATGGATTATTTTTGTTATTAATTATTACTATTGTTTTTGTTAAATTGTGCCGCAAAATAGTCAGTTAAAATATAAAACGCAATGCATAAACCTTTTGAATAAAAATTGCTTTAACAAGTATGAGAGTAACTCAAGTATACATAATTTTGACGCAATTCAAACGCAAAAATGGTTGCATTTAAAAAAATTAAATGATTAATTTTAAACGCAAATGTCATCATGAAAATGTTCTAAAAAAGGTTCGATTTTAAAAAAACTTAAATCATCCAAATTTAAAGTGAAAATCATCAATAGTTTGTTCTAAAAACGGTTAAATTTTTAAACCATCCATTTATTACAAATATTTTAAATGTCGTCAATTCTTCTTTTGAATCCAATTGAATTATTTTACACGGGGGACCAATTCTACTTTTATTTGATTTTGATGCAATTTAAACGCAAAAATCATCGTGAGAACAATCGATTTTTTACATTTTTGATCTTCAAAAATTAATTACACGTATTTTAACTGTCGTCAATTCTTCTTTTGAATCCGGTCGAATTATTTTACACGCGGGACCACTTCTATTCTTTATTCAAACCGGCCAATCGCAGGAGGCTTTCGAACCAACGGAAAAGAGCCTCCTTGAAAAGGGGGCAAAAAATCTCGCGTACCGTGACCGAGCACCAGCGGAGTATCCGAAGACTGCCGAAGACGCCCGAGCGGTTCCGAAGATCGCCGAACGCAGAAGAGGTCGATAACCGAACTGCTCGCAAGGATCCATTATCCATTGGTCGAAGTACAAGGCAGTACAATGGAGCTACTACCTACTACATCTACGTGCATGCGCAATTCTTTACCTTGTATTATATAAATTGTATAAAGAGATACCAAATTACTTTTAAAAAAAAATTAAAAACTTTACTCTATCGGTATCAACCGAAAATATTTCGGCATGTTTTTTTTTTACTGAAAAGTTAAATGAAAAGAGTAAGTTTTTACCATTTGAGTATTTTATTTATTTGCATCGACTAGTTTCGAAAGCTTTACTTGCTTTCATCGACAGGTGAATAGTAATACAACAAGCTACTAACGATCAAAAAAATATTCAGGTATATATATATCGGTAGTGTAATAGCAAAGGGGTATATCTGTCAAATTTTTCCACAAAATGCCTAAAGTAGTGTATTCCATAATCTGGCAAAAGGATATAGCTGTAGTTGCAATACTTATTTAGTTTTTTTTAAAGATATGTACATAAAAAAAGTTAAATAAATGAGTTATTTAATTTCATAAGTTTGTTTTTGCTCTCCTGTAAAATTTGGTTTGAGACAGATATACCCCTTTGCCTTTATGCTGTCGATATATAGTGGTTGGTAGGGTAATAAATAGAGGGGGAGTAAGGAACGGGATTTTTTATGAAAGGAAATATAGATAATAATGGTGACGTATTTTGAAAAAGCATATTATTAATTATCGTTTTATCAGAATTAAAATTTTTATTTATTTCTAAATTTTCTAAATTGTTCATGACTTGACATTTGTTTGTGATTGGGTGTAATAATTTAAACGTATGTGAGTCATGAGTGGTTAGTTTATATTATGTGATTTGCGAATTCTGAAAAATAATTACGAGTAAGTCCACGGCAATGTTCTCTGATTCTAATTTATAAATTTCTCGCAGTTTGGCCAATGTTTACGTAGGTGTTATCTTATTCCAGAAGAGTTAACAAAAAATACAAAACTAATTCATAAGCCTTTTGTCAATTATTTTTATGCATACGGCAGTAACATAACTATGCAAAATTTTGACGCAATTTACAGGCAAACATCATTGCAAGAATGTTCTAAAAACGGATCAATGTCTTTTATCGCAGGTGTTATCTTCCAATTAAGATCTAAACTTAGCTTCCTAATATCCAAAGACGAATAATCTAGCTAAACGTAAAAAATAACAGTTTAAAAAATATATTAAAAATCAGTCAATTGGAGTGGTACCCGAACAAATTTACCGAAGCCCGATGACTTGCTCAAAATATAACATCCCATTAAACGATTGAAGAAAAATGAACATCTATTATGTGTTTCAACGCTTTCTGGTCCAATAAAAGGATAAATAAACAAACAAAAAACAGTATACTGTGATTGGTATAACATTTTAGTCAAGGTACTTGTACAAATAAACAGTGTCCAAGTTACACAGCTATATTCTGTTTTTTCTATCTACTTTGTGTAATTATTATTATGATATATTGCTTAAATTCATTTTGTCAGGAAAATTATATAAAAACTCTTAGTTCTCAACCGATGCCTTGTTAGGTATATAAATTTTTAAAAATCAAATTAATGTGAAAAAAACTATATACATGGTTGTTACCAGTGGCAGTTCGGGTAGGCAGTAGGGGTAGGTAGTAAGGTAAGCTGGTACTACTTACTAGGGTAGCAGTAGATGTAGGTAGAAAGGTAAAATAGGTACTACTTAGTAAGGTAGGGTAGGTACTGTTTACGTCACACGGGTAAGTTAGGATAGGCACTGCTTTTCTGCCTGTATGGAATGCCCGCCCCTGGTTGTTACTTTATTATATAAAATTCAGTTTTACCAAGAAATGTCAGTAAAAAAATCAATAAATCTAAAAAAACAGTAATTTACCGTCTCAAATTGAATGATGTCGTAAACTGAATGATTGCTTACCTACCTGAGAAATATTGATGAACATCAGCGCTATTAACGCAAACACGCCTAGGCTTTTTAGAATCGATATCAGTTTCCTAAGAAAATAGCTCAAACATCAGACCACCACTGGGTGACCGCGTAATATGATATTACACAATGACCGCATGATGTCAGTTTGATCAAAACAGCAGGTTTAATAACACTCATCATCACATACCCCTGTTCGTCGCTCATCTTCCCGAACGCAGTATCGGTTACGGCTACGAAATCAACCGAAACAACAAATCAAACGGTCGATCTATGATCGAACCGAGACAGCGGTGTTTCGTCTTCGGCCCAGCGCATTCGAGGAACAAAGCTCGTCAACCCACAGACTCCCTCCACATTAGCATTGATAGCGTCGGCCAACGCGAGTAGCAAACGGAGCGTCTGCGTCCGATCTCTGCGCTACCGATCTGTTCATCGCATCAAAGAAACAATGGCTCCTTTCACGGTTGTATCTGGCCATGCAGTATCGAAATCCGAGCCAACTAAGCTAACTCAAATGCAGGGAAGGGTGCGGGGTTTATTCTTGATGCATAAACTCAGATACATTCGTGTAAACTAAACATTGGATGGCCATATGCGTCAGACTTAATCCTAGAAGCCCCTACTTGGATGTCGGTCATTTTGAATTGATTAGGTACCAGAAAGAACAGTTGTATACAAATATATATATACATATATATATATATATATATATATATATATATATATATATATATATATATATATATATATATATATATATATATATATATTTATATATATATATATATATATATATATGTATATATATATATATATATATATATATATATATATATATATATATATATATATATATATATATATGTATATATATATATATATATATATATATATATATATATATATATATATATATATATATATATATATATGTATTAACGAAAACAATTTCATTAATTGATTCGGCAGTCACTTTGTGGTAAAATCTATCCATTTTTAATTAATGTTGTACTTAGTTGCGGTGTTTGAAACTGATGCGGAATGCATCGAAACACGTGTCACAGTAGATTTTAAGAAAAGTGGTATTTACTAAGTAAAACATTAATTAAAAAGAAAACAATTTCGTTTACGAGTAGTACTAACTATCAAAATCACGGTAATTTTAGTTGTTCAAGCAACGTATTATCTTAATTTTTTTTTAAAAATGTAGTTACAAGAAATATTACGATTAAATTCATTTACTAGACATTTCTACTTTTAACATAAGTTAATCTGTGCCTTTCCAAAAAAGAGGCTAAGCTCTTGTGCTTGGAGAAATTTCGTTCAATTTTCTTTCTCTCTTAAGTCCCAAGACAATTATCCACATTTCTGACAGCTGACGTCATTTTAAACATATCCATTACCAATTTGATAAAGAAAAATGAAATCATTCATGTTTTAAGGCACTTATTTTGTAATTTAGCATATTAATTAATATTTTTATTTCAATGTATTTATAGGATATATAATAGTATCAGATCCCACTGTATTTAATTCCTTTATCGTTTGTTCTTATGTATAATCCGCATATTTAATTCTTATTCCAAAACATAATACTTTTATGTATAATTCACATACAAGGAGAACATAAATTATGCTTGTAAAATAATTTTTCTGTACTATTTTGCTGGTGTCTTCACTTACTTACACATCTTATCTTATCATTGTATTTACTTAATTACTGTATCATTTATATCTTGTGATATCTATTAAAATTTCATAAAAATGATTATGCTTATTCCATTTCGTTTATTAAACCACAATTCAATCAGACAACTCGAGAACGAACAATTTACATTATTTACTAAACAAACTCGGAATTTCAAGGTGTCGGCGCCATAACAATGAATGAGATACAATCGCTACCCTGGCGAAAACTTTGATCGTAAGTTTCCGTTATAAATATTTATAGTTACGTTAGTCAAAACAAAAAGTCTCCAGATAACTTATTTACAGTTTAATTCGCCTATTATTATTCCACGAGCGAGAAATGGAACTCGTTATTTATAATAATTTCCCTTTTTCTTGAAACTTTCATTCAATAGCTCTGAGAGGAAATGAAATATTCATTTACAACTTCACTCGACAACTTCTCAAATGTCAAAAGCTATATCATTTTATAATTTCGTAAGAAAAATCAAGGAAACAAAAGTATTTGCAAAAAACCCCCGCGTATTTGAGGTTAAATCAAATAAAGAAAGTTGTTGTTGTGTTTGTATTATATTGTAAACATGAATAATTTTGAGGTAACCAACGAAATGAATGAAATAAAACGTGTAGTTTTATTTGAGTAATCTTTTTTCCTTTCGCTTTTCGGTATTTTCAAATTGCTAAATAAAGCCTCAGGTTTTTTTTTAAAATACCCAAGCCAATTTTCAAAACCTTTCATTTTCTTACAAAACAAACGATTTTTTAAAGAATAAGTAGACTATAATGTGGTATTTTGTTTTGCGAGTAGATTCAATTCAATTGTTTCGAAGAAGCACATTATTATGATAATATTCGATCTGAATAAAATAACAACTACTTATACAGTTTTTTCCACATAAATTTTATTTGACCAGCGACCGGGTTTCGTCATAACCAACATCATCAGAGTGGGATTATGCTAGACAAAATTCTATTCTATTTCATTAATTGATTCGGCAGTCACTTTGTGGTAAAACATATATATTTTTAATTAAAAAATTACTTGGTAAATACCGCTATTTTTTAAAATCTACTGTGACACGTGTTTCGATCCATTCCGCATCATTTTCAAACACCGTTTATACACATACGGTGCAAAAAAAAAAATTCTATGTTACATACAAAAATATAACTTTAATATTCTATCATAAAATAAAATTTACCAAAATTATAAATTATTTGATTTCACAGATCAAAAGATTTTGCTGTTTTGTTTACAATTTTTTATTGCTACAAATAGTCAAAATGTTTTTGATAAAACTCTCGAGCTTCTTGCAACTACACTCAAGGTCTCTCCGTGTCGTGGTTTGCCGATGGCAACGTGAGACAATCGATATGTTAGTAGGTGGAAGAGAGACGAAACGTGTGACCAAACTCACTACCGGTTTTTAAAAGATTTTCAACTACTCGAGATACTCGTATGAACAAAGGTGTGAGTGTAGGACCATCGGGTAGAACTTGCGAGGTTTCTTGTTTCTATTCACCCCAGAGGCTGCCGATCGACAACAGAATCAAGCATCAAAAATTGTCCAAACAAAAACCTATTTTAGCGTGACGATCAGTTCAAAGATTTGAATCAAAGCATTAAAAAACATGAACTGCACAATCAGATCAAAAAATGTACTTTATTCTTAGTGTTGTTCTAAGATGATACAAGGTACTTTATTCTTAGTGTTGTTCTAAGATGGTACAAGGTACTTTATTCTTAGTGTTGTTCTAAGATGGTACAAGGTACTTTATTCTTAGTGTTGTTCTAAGATGGTACAAGGTACTTTATTCTTAGTGTTATTTTAAGATGGTACAAGGTACTTTATTCTTAGTGTTGTTCTAAGATGGTACAAGGTACTTTATTCTTAGTGTTATTTTAAGATGGTACAAGGTACTTTATTCTTAGTGTTGTTCTAAGATGGTACATTTGAATCAGCGAATTAGAGATGTGCCTAATGAAAAGTTGTTAATCTGTCGGTAACCCGATTGGGAAACTATTCATTATGTTCTCAGTTTATTTTCCGTTCAAGTTTAACATTTTTAAGTATTAATGTCACACATTATATCAGGAGTTACAAATATATAATACGCGACCAAATTTGTGCATTGATTGGTGTGAATAGCTTGAAGTGATCGAATGCAAAAACCGAATGAATTAACGATTTTTATTAAAGATGTTATTTCATTTTTCTTTTAATACGATCGCTCACCACTAGATCGATGGTTGATCGCTAATAGCATGGCTAAACATCCAAAAAAAATAGTACTATGGTTGTCAACCATGGGTAGAATGGTGAATATTGTATGTGTTTAAAGTGATCACATAACCGAGCCTATGACAGATCATAAGCCCTGTAAATGCCACAGGATTTTCACTTCCATATTCTTTTCATGTATGTTGAGATGTCTTTTTTTTTTAAATAACACCTTAGAGGAGAAAACCCAGGTTTGTTAACAAGTATTTGGACACACTCAAAATGTTGTGAATAAAAAAAATACCTTTACAAATCGCCTAAATATCAAAGAATATCTCAAGAATAGTACGAAATGTTTTATAATAAACAGAAAAATATTTTTCTTATTATCGCAGGCAAATGTGCAAATAAGTTACATCTTAAACAAACAGTACGGACTGGCCGACAATATTATAATCTCGCAAATCCTTATCTAAACCCGTCTGGGTCAGTGTAACCAGTGATTATTAGGCAATTTGGACATCAGAATAAGACCCCGTACTGTAATTAAAATAAACAGTGTGAAAATAAGTACTTCCGAGTAATCAAAGCCCGTTTTAAAAGACAATAAATAATGTTTTAAATCTCCATTTGATTTCGCTTCGAGATATTCAATTACGGCCGTAGAAATACGTTTTATCCAGATGCTTTGACTTTAATTAAAAAGATAACAAGTATTTAAATACCTGAGATAGGCTGAAGATTAAAGATACGGGATATTTATAGTTCAGAATGTTAGATATGGACAATCGGACTAAATAAATAATGGTATAAACTTAATAGTATGCTAAAACTGTAGGAATCTGGAGAAAAATAAGTAAGCCCTCAAAATTGAAATGCAATAACGAAAAATTGTAAATGAGACACGTAATACAAATACTTTATGAATAATATTCTCCTTATCATTCATCGTTCACTTTGTGTAATATCGCTTAAATAAAAATGAATGATAAGGAGAGTGTTAAATTACCATACCACAATGTTAACAGTGCTTTCAATACACATAATACTTAATACAAAAAGAAACTAATATTCTTTCCACTTCTAAGAAATCAAATACAGACGTTGCGTTGGCTGGACCGAATTATTATATTCCTGCGATATACACAGCTGACAGTTTATGAGGAAACATTGTAATAATATTATGTTTTACATATAACAATCTGCATTCCTACAGAGGTGTTTGAAATAAAAATAATAAATTTTATCGATAACTTTACACTACACGTCAATCGTTGAATGTTTATATATTTATACTTGGTTTACTATACAGATAGAATAACGTGTTACAGAAAACTGCCGATATTCTTCTTCTTCTTCTTATTTTTATATATCCTTAGGATGTTGACTGCCAGCTATCTCTCCACCTTTTTGTAGGTCTGCCTGGGATTCTACGTCCTTCAGGGTTTCTTTGAAGGGCGATACGTGGAAATCTGTCTTCTTACATTCTGTTTACATGCTTATTTCAGTATCGCCTTTGTTGTCGTCACTGAAACTCATTATTCAAATATTACCGAAACGAGTAGTATTTCCATACTAATATCTTCCTACCTACTAGCAGGTCCCCAAACGAGCAAGCAAACCATCAAATTGTCTGCACTGACAAACCTGCCAAATCGTCAGCCCCGGTCCATAAAAACCAAGACCTTCGTATGACGACATTAATTTCAACTAAATTCAGTGATTTCATTATTCTCAAAATAGTTTTAGAGTCCTTACTTATAGTTTATTTTATAACTTTAAGTTAATAACCTATGATCTGTGATGGAGTAAGTGCGTTTTTCATTCGTAAGCAATCTTCTCATGAGTCTAAGAGAGCTAAGTTTTCATACATCATATCACACACAGAATATTTAGTACCTTAGTATTTACGGCCAGATAGAAGCACAAACAGAAGTAGAGAAAACAGACATTATGATGGTGTTCATTCAAAACAGTGAGAAGTTGAAAGTAGCGGAGTCGCGGTAGAAATTCTGTCTTTCAAGTGAAAGTCATAGGGGGTCACTTTTCCCCAAGGCGAATCGGGTTGAAAGATGATACGAATAAAAACCAAGTGCGGTTTTCCAACCTGCCCCGAAGCTAAATTTCTAACCTTTTACTTACGAGATAAACGAACTTTACGTACTTTGAAATAAACGAACTTCGACTACTTTGTCCGACACATCTGTGTTTTAGGCGGTTTATATCGGACCCCATTCACGGCTATGTTTACCCCCTGATACAACGCTGGTTCATTGATATAAAGATACCTTGTGCGTTATATAAAACGTAGGTAGGTGGTACTTCAGCTTTCTTTATCCCCGAGAGATTTGTATTAGTATTCAAAAAATTCTACGGTCGGCAGAAGGATATACAATCGTAAAATGTATACAGCCAAAGGCACTAGCACGGCATTCGGATTAGCACCAAAAAGCAAAATGTTTATTTTTCAAGGAGAACCGTTTAATCGTACTTTACTGATGTGAGGATAAGATAAATATTAGAAAATAAAAGGAATGAAATGTTAACTTCTCAAACAGCCGGGAAAATACTGAAAACGTATTTTTTATCGTAGAAATAATGTACGTATGTGTTAAAAGAGTTTTTGATTATTTTCCGATAAAGCTCTGCGGGACAGTTGGTCAAAAGATAAAAAAAATAGATGGTAATAAAGCCGTAAAATTTTCAAGAGCTTTATACATATTGTCAAAGGCGTAACAAGAAAACGTCTCCCTAGCTTAAAATATACGTAATCAAGTGAGCAACGAAGCGATTCATTCGATTACAAGTAAAACCATTCCTTACAATAAAACATCTTCGTTATGTATCTTATTATATACGAGAAGACGCTAATGGATATTTTAATTTTAACCTACTTAACTGAAATAAGGTATAACAAAGTTATCTGCAATCATAATTAATATTATAGTATACAGTGTATATTAATATTATAGTATAGAGCGTAGCTAGGCGTCAATCGGAGTTCATTAAGGGGATGTTGATTTTGCCTTCACGTCAGAATTTAATATTTATAGAAGCTATGAGTGCTTTGCTCTGTTTATAAGCGCATTTGATCGTTTGAGGATCACAGAAACTGGCAAAAAATATTTGCTCCGGGCAAATAAAAATGAAAGCTCTCCAGGGAAACATTTTGATTATTAAACGAATACCATTTTTTCGATGGAGCGTATTTTCAACAATTTCTCATGAAGCCGCTCTTTTATACCAGAATGAAAATTGTATGTTTTACATATGTATATCTGCTCCCACATTAAGTATCCTCTTTTCTAAAATAAACAACAGCTGGAAGCCTTTCAATATTCGACGTTGTAAGAATTTTGTTTTTCAATAGGACGTTATTTATTTGAAAGGAAAATAGAATTGTGTGCTCGAAAATAACGAAGATGGGACTGAATTATCATTCAAGCGGCAGAAGATAACGTTACAGTATATGTGATTTCCTGGAAAGTCGCAGGAAGACTGACGTCACAGGAATCTGGACCGTAACGCGCGTCGGCCTCAGCCAGGAGCTAATAGGAAGGCACCCATTCGAACGAATGCGAATTTTATTTCCATACACATCCAACTCTAGACGAGAATCTAGAATCTTCTTTCCGACGATGGTATCCTGCCTTGAGAAACTATAAAGCCGAAAAATAACAATGCCCCAGGGGAATGAAAACAAAACACGATAAGATTACTCACATAAAAGCAATACGAGAAAATAAAAACATCCCGGGACCCAGTAATTGACCACAATAAAATCTGGTACGCCCGTCGGAGAGACGAAATCAAATTTAAAATCATAATAAATACATTTTGTTTACGTAGTGTATGTTCATGCGAGACAAATTTTATTTATTAGGAAACGGCTTGCTTATTTTTTGAAACTTGGCAATGTTATTTATTTATTTATTTAAACATACATAAGATACACTTATAATAATCGCGTTCTATTACTCATTTTGGCACATAGGATTAAGGTTAACTAGACTGTAAAACAAATAATAAATAATATATTATTAACGACGAAACCCGGTCGCTGGTCAAATAAAAATAAAGTGGAAAAGCTAAAAATATTGGTTTCAATCTAATAATATATTAAAATGCAATTCCATCACGAAGTGTCACTGGATAATATATATATATATCTAATAATGAATAAGATAACACGTGGCAAAATGTAAAATATAAAACAATAAAAGTAAATAGGCATTTAAAACAATAAGGTAAGAAGCAGGTTTAAAAGGAAAAAATGAGAAAATATAACTAATCATTAACACAAATATCTTTCCATTTTAGAGAATTTTTTCAGTTCATTAATTTTGGATAGTTCTCGTCAGATCTTCGGGACGCGGATCTCACTTGGGAGGATGCAAGGGAGCTGGCAGCTGACAGAAAAGCCTGGAGACAGTTTGTGGACTCCATATGCTCCACCTAGGGAGCGGATATGGTTATATTATTTATATTATTAATTTTGGATAACTGACTGGGTTTTATTTTAACTAACTAACTAACCATCACGCCGCTTCCCCGCAGGGATAGGCAGAGAGAATAGAGCGCCACACCACTCTGTTCTTGCAAACATTATTCGCCTCTTCCACGTTCATGCATCTCCTCATACATACCCGCCGATTTTTTGGGTTTTATTTTACACTCGTATATGTCAGGCAACTGGTTAATTTTTATATAGGCAATCTACCTTCAGGGCCTTACCTTTAAGTGGTGTTTATCGGCTACACATGTATTTTATTATGTCCTCCGTAAAAACCGTATAAACAAAATTTTCTAATTTTCTAAAGAAGTCGTATTGTCGAATGAAAGAACGTTATTTCAGGCGCGCGGCTAAATCGTGGCAATTTCTAAAAGAACTGTCGAGATTTTTCAGAATGTAATATAACTCAAACAGCCTTCATGCACGCACGCTGTTCAGAAAAATTAGAGTTTTTTAGTCGGACTTAACATAAGGGATACGTGTTCCTGAAATATTGGAGGAAATTTAAGCTCAAATTTGCTAAATTGCTGCGGATGCGTATGTGAGCACACCTGGAAGTGTTTGTGTAACCTAATAGAGGTGTGTTTTGTGATTCTCTCGGGACTAGGGGTTTTGTACAAGAGAAACAAGCGCACACAACATGATGTAATAAACAATCATGGTAAAATAACAAGTTGACAAAAGTTCAGCGACGATTCACTTATGATATCGCTCACTCCTTTCAAGAACGTCATAAATCAAAAAACTGGATTTTCAAAGAGAACGTTTTTAAAATTTAAAAATATAATACAATGTATTAAAAATAAACATCAAGCCACTTATTGAACTTTTTACTATGCAACAGATCTTTTTAGGTAAAACCTGAAGGTATTTTCTCCATTTGAAAAATATTAAGTATATTTAAAAAAAATAATTAAACAATACATTTTCTTCAAAATGCCAAAACAACACTTTTTGCCCTGTAGCGGGTAAATATTAAGTAAAAAATATGCCGGTTTTGCTAGGATATAGTACATTTTCTGGGCATTCCGAAAACATGCACAACTGAAAATTGACGATTTTTGATTTATGACGTTCTTGAAAGGAGTGAGCGATATGTAATTTGTGGTAAGATATGATGAAATTGAAAAGCGTTATCTTTTAAATTGCATATTTAATTACGTAGGTACGGTATCTCGTATACGAAAACAAGTATAAACCAATTTTAAAAAAACTTCTGAAAATATCTGATAAGGCATCTATAACCAGCAATCTTTCACGAATCAATACCGAATATGTCACTCTCGCAAGTAATTTATGATTGAATTATACAAATTAACACGTACATAATTTATTTATTTTTCGTTGCCCAACCATTTAAGAATCGTGATCATAAAATCTCCAATCAACCAACAACGTACGGATGAATTGATATAATTGGCATTTTGAACAACAAAAGTTGTCTTCAAAACCTCGAAGTTTTCAAGCTTGAAGTTGACTTCGTAAACACCACTAATTATTATGCCATATTCGCGAAACGTGTTTCAATTCATTCTACTTTTCAGCACAAAATACACCTTTTTAACATAAATTAAAAGTGAAGTTCTAGTGATTCATGAACAAGGTTTCTAAATTGGTTCATATATATAGAACTTCCAAGAATTTGAGTAGTGTGGTTGTCAATAATGGGTAGAATTGGTGAACGTTACACGTGTGTAAAGTGATCACTTAAACCAGCCTATGACGGTCGTAAGCCCCGTAAATGCCCAGACTTCCATATTCTTCTTCATCTTTGATGAGATGTCAAAAAATAATATGAAAATAACTCCTGTAATTGGAGATAATCCAGATTTTGTGAACAAGTATTTGGACACACTCAAAATGTTGTAAATAAATTATCTGGTCAAATTATAAGCTTAATAATAAAAATGAAAATGGTATTTTCTGGCGTTTCTCATGTGTGTGATTATAATCCAGGATTCGGATCTCACATACTAATATAAGAGTTTCTGCTTAATAAAAAAGCTTCTTTACATCTCACCAATAGATGTCTCTAGTGAAGTTCTAGTGATTCATGAACAAGGTTTCTAAATTGGTTCATAAATATAGAACTTCCAAGAATTCGAGTAGTGTGGTTGTCAATAATGGGTAGAATTGGTGAACGTTACACGTGTGTAAAGTGATCACTTAAACCAGCCTATGACGGTCGTAAGCCCCGTAAATGCCCAGACTTCCATATTCTTCATCTTTGATGAGATGTCAAAAAATAATATAAAATCTCCAATCAACCAACAACGTACGGATGAATTGATGTAATTGGCATTTTGAACAACAAAAGTTGTCTTCAAAACCTCGAAGTTTTCAAGCTTAAAGTTGACTTCGTAAACACCACAAATTATTATGCCATATTCGCGAAACGTGTTTCAATTCATTCTACTTTTCAGCACAAAAAACACCTTTTTAACATAAATTAAATGGATAGACAGTTTAAAAATTACTGCGAAATACATTTTTTGAAATATCAAAAACTCCATTTAGAAGTATTCCGCTTCCAGAACTATTTTTACACACTGGGTAAGAAAAAACACAGTGAAAAATAGGGTAACATGAATTATGAACTAAACTTCTTTTATCCCCGACGAATAAGGTTTATCACAAAATGAACCACCACTTTGAAAACCTTCCACGTATGATATTATAAAAAAGCGTAATCATCACCTACCTACCCTTAGATGATTGGATAAAATTCCAAAAGGGATAAATGTCCAGGTAGGAAGGCGAAGAAAAAAGTAATTTGTCGTAATAATAAGGGTCTTCCAGAAACTTGCATGGTAAAGGTGATTTCACCCTACACGTAAGGCTTTCATGGGTGCCTAGTTCCTCCGATCATTCACATGTATTCATCAAAGTGTTATTTTTATAACATTGGTTAAGATTAAGAGTAGATCTTTACGCTATTTATATAAATTACATACTTATATAAAATTGTTTTTTACCACCAGAGTATTACATTTTGTTACGTCTGGTTTGAGAAGCTGCAGAATCTTCCATCTACATATTTAAGTATTGATATTAATACTTATATCTGTAGATGGATACAGCAAGTACGAGTATAAGTATTAAAGTATGTATAATTACAAGTTGGTATTATACGAAATTGGCTACATAAAAATTATAATTAATATTATCGTAAAATACTTGAGTTTTATATTTTGTTCTTAGTTTCGGAAACTACAAATTTTTCTTTCTACAGGTATAAGTATTAATATACCTGTTGATGGTAGCTTCTATATCTTCCGAAACTAGGCGTTATAAAATATAATATTCAAGTAGTAAAAAACAAGTGTTTTATTTGTAATTTGATCGCGTCACACTACAAAGTGAATGCCGAAACAATAAATAACATGCTAAATAATTCATTTGGAATTACTTTGTGGAAATTATTTATAGCTTATTTTGTACTTTTGCCTGTTGATAAGAACATCTGTAGTTCTCGAAACTAGTCATGTTTACATTAATAAACTCAAATGTGGTCTTATACAAGTGTTTTATTTTTACATAACAATCAATGTGTAGTTAACGTTAAAGATATTCTGCTCTGGTCATTAAAAAACATAAAGAATACACAAAGCACACACATATATGTATAAACGAACCTCATGTTACCTAAATCAATAAAATATTAATCAACTTTCAGAATCATCATGTCCCGCGTTAAGTAGGTAAGTATTTTCTACCAAAACTATTCATTAATTAAAACGAATACTTTATTAATAAATTATAATTGACGTTCGGATGTGGCGATCGTTTATTCGTATCATTAAAACGCTGAATATTATTTATTTTTAAAATTGTTTTACATAACATAAAACCTAACGAGCGTTAATTTATTACCGAGTGACCAAACATATTATTTAACACGACTCCCAGAGTGGGCAACTGATTTTATTGTTTGAATTTTGCGTTGTCATGTTAAATGGCTGTAAATGAAAACCTCACGCAACGCAGGAAAAAAGACTCCATCAGAGGACATAATTAAAAGTATATTTCACTCGTACGACGTAAAAAATATATGCAGTATCGAACAGATTAATTGAAACAAAACGTTTTTTTCCGTATTTTCAACACCCTCTAAAAATGTTTTGGGGGTGTTCCTCTATTATGGACCAGGGCTGCTTCTTTCAGTGACTGAGATGATGAGTAGCGAGAAGTATCACTCAATTATACTGGAAAAGATACTACGAGAGATACAAAAACGAAGCTCAAATGGTAATGAAATATTTCAGCAGGATTGCCACAAATCCAAAAAAATTATGAAAATTTTCATTTAAAAACAATGAACTGTGTTGGACTGGTCAAGAATTTTACCAGACATAAACTTAGTTGAAAATCTATCGGCAACTTCTAAGAATCGGCTCTCCAAAATTGATTGCACTACGGTGGAGAAGCTCATTTTGTCCATAATTCAGGTATGGTTCCGAGACGAAAAAATGGCATCCACGTGCCAAAATCTTATAAAATAGATGCCAAGAAGAGTAAAATCTTTGATTGAACCCAAATGGGATCATATAAAATATTAATTTGTGATATAACTTATACACAAAAGATTTTACAAGTTTTTTACGACAATACAAGAAAAAAAGTTTTGTTTCAATTAATCTGTTCGACACTGTACGTTGTAAAAAGGCGGCACAGGTACAATAATTCGAGCGGATATTTTATCTAATCTACAATCCGCGACTATTTATTTTGACATTACTTCTTAATTTCCTCCCGCGTCACGAAGGCCTGATTAATCAAACAGCGAAATAACGTGCGAGAGATATATTATTCCCTTTATACCTCGACTCAAATAACAAATTTCGCGAGCTTAGTAGACGCATTAGTAGGCGTCGCAATACGGCTCGCCTGTACTGCTTTAAAGTGAAATCCCCATAGTGGAGATACGTTTAAAATGGCACTCTGAAAAAGTTAAAATATACGTGAGTCCCGAAAAGGTGTTTATTCCCGCAGGAAGTTGTAGTGACAGGCGGAGCCGCGTCATCCATTACTCCGCGGAGCTCGTCCCTATGATACTGTACGGGTGTAACAAATTTGCATACTCCTAAGGAAAATTATCGCCATTTGTCATACAATCATCACCCACTTTTACCCGCCTCGCGCCGTTTGATAGTACTGAGCCCGTTACGATATTGCCTTTCCTTTCATTAGACACTGCTTATTAGGGGTTATATATCGCATCAGTTTCTTGCAGACTTCGGACACCTGCGCTATGCGCCAAGAAGAGGTTTTAATTAATATGTGAATGTGATGAGACGTCATCGTAAGATATCCCTCATTTAGGGTACAATTTTCTACCCTAAAGATCTATCAGATTTAGTGGTGTCTTATTAAGAATATATGACAAGACGAATAGGACAAAAAAATTAACCATGTGAAACATCTTAATTGATACAAGATATTGTATTGTATTGTTTTTAGGGATCAAATTTATTAATTTATTTACATCATTTTGAATGTGTCCAAATACTTGTTCACAAATCTTATGATAAATCAAATCTAATTCGAAGTTCCAAGAATTTGAGTAGTGCGGTTATCAATCATGGGTAGAATTGGTGAATGTTACACGTGTGTAAAATGAACACTTAAACTAGCCTTTGACGGTCGTTAGCCCCGTAAATGCTTTTTTTTTTAACCCTTATCGGCACCCCAATGGTGCATAGGGCACTGTGTCTTATAAACGCAGTGTTATCATGATCGTTTTACACATGAAGGAAAGGTGATCAGCCCTCCGCTTCAGGTACCAGTCCATGGTAATATTGAATAAATATTACAGTGAAAAAATTACTTATATTTATTTTTACCCCCCTTGGGAATCGAACCCGGGACCTCCAGAACGGTAGCCGAGCGTGCTGACCATTACACTACGGAGGCGGACAAAACTGCTGCGGCGGACGTACATGCTTAGACTTCCATATTCTTCTTTATCTTTGTTGAGATATCAACAAATATTATAAATTTATCATTTTTAAGATACATAATTTGAATATGCTATAAATCCTTGTTCATGATGGGTAAAGAGAATTTTCTAAGGCAACTAATTTATTTATATTTTTTAAATAAGAGGGTTGTTACCTGTGATATGAGCTTTCGCAATACACTTGTATGCCAGCATGACTTTACACCTAAGCTTGTGGAATTATTACAGCAAATTGTTATTAATGTTCTCTCTTAATAAGATAATTATGTTAATTTTCAGTTAATAGCTTTTATATGAAGCTTTAAAACCACTCTTTCTTATTATGTGTACATACTAAAGTTTACACTAAAATAGACACTGTCCTCGCAAAAGTTATTGGTATTTTATGTACCAATTTCAGGGATGTTACGATTTTTATTAAAAATTCAAACGAAACGCGTCGTACTAAAATAACAAATTAAGAGTAAACTTCGTTAGACTTTTAAAGAGTAAATATGTTAACTTAAGTTTAAAAAATGAGTAAATTATAATTACGTACAAAAACGGACCTCGTTATTGATTCGTTTATATTGGGTTGATGCAAAAGTTTTGACCGTTTTTTACAAATATTTTTTTAATATTTTTTTTCTTGTGTATTATTTATTTAATAAATTATATAGTTTCCATCAGTTCTTATAACCTTCTTCCATCTTTTTATCAACTTATAAATACCAGTAGTATAAAATTCCGTGGATTTTAATGCGAAAAATGAAGTAAGGGATGTTTTTACCTGCTCTATTGAATAATTTTTTTCATCATTTAAATTTTTTTGCAGTGATCGGAATGAATAAAAATCAGAAAGAGCAAGATCTGAAAAATACAGTGGATGCTTGATAACATCCCAATTTAACTCATTTAGCTTGTGTTGGGTCATCATAGCCACATGTGGTCGCGCGTTGTCGTGATGAAACACTGCCCTTTTTCTGTTTACCAATTCTGGTCTATCCTTTTGAAGGACCATGTTCAATTTGGATAATTGCTGACAATATCATTCTGCTGTACTTGTCTTATCGTGTTCCAAGACTTCAAAATACACAATACCCTTATTATTCCACCAAACACAAAGTATAACTTTTTTTTTATGGATTTCGGCCTTCGAAGTTGTTAATGGGGCTTGTCCAGGTATAGTCCAATGTCTTTTTCTTGTCACGTTGTAGTACACGACCCATTTCTCATCTCCCGTCACCAAACGATTTAAAAAAGGTTCATGTTTTTGTCTCGCACTCAAAGCAACGCGCGTAGAAACACGCTCCAATAAATTTGCAGCCGACAATTGATGAGGTATCCAAACGTCGTACCGCGAAACCATTTCCATACGCTTCAAATGTCTTAATGCGATTGTTTGGTTGACTCCCATCATTGACACAATCTCCCTGATGGTTAGACGTGGATTGGTGTCAATTATGACTTTTAATTCATCGTCATCAGACTTCAATGGCCGCCCGGTACGTGGTTTATCAATGAGCGAAAAATCTCCAGATCGGAATTTTGCAAACCATCTTCGTACCTGTCGAACTTTGATGACATCTGCTCCATACACTTCACAAATGTTTTTGGTTGCCACACTCGCGGTATTGTCTTTACGGAATTCATAAAGTAAACAATGACGTAAATGCACTTTATCGAACGACATTTTGAAAAAATATAAGGGGTTATTACTGTTCTCTGGCCAGGCCAAAACTGAATAGAAAGTAGAGAGAAAGCATCCTTTATACAATGGAATCATAAAAAAAGAAGATACTATTCATAATTTATGAAAAAATTTTTTTTTACCTGGGATCATAAAAAACGGTCATTACTTTTGCATCAACCCAATAAATTAAAAGTCGTTTGGCTATACATATAAGTATTTAAGAAATATTCTCAATACTATATTATTTATTGATTCGGCATTAACTTTGTGGAATGACATGATTATTTTAATTAAATTAAACAATTGAATAATCCACTGAATTGAGTTTTATTTTTATTTACGACTAGTTTCGAAAACGACAATTGTTTTCATCTTCTGGTACAAATTAAAACTAACGAATAAAAATATATTTAGGTGTATATATAGGTTAATAAATATAGGTAGGGGGGTTAAGGAACAACATTTTTTGTAAAAGGAAACATTGATAATAATGGTGACGTATTTTGAAACAGTATATTATATTGAGATTGTCCTGACGAAGAGACGGGTACGTCTCGAAACCGGTAGACAGAGTGGTTATATTCTAATATCAACAACATTTTTGTGAAAAAATATAAAAGTAAATTGAAGAAATTATTGATCACATGAAAATAAAATTTGAAAGACTCGGAGTAGATTTTCAAAATTCGCATCCATACCATCATTTTGCAGAATGTTGCCAACTATCAACGGCTAAATAACGTCGATATATCACATATGGCAATGGTCCACGGATATTGGTTACTTGAGCGGGATCGAGGTGTGATGAATGGCAGTTGGGTCGATGTCGGGCATTTAGTGGTCACTTCTCTCTCACACACACACCCACACATATACAAACACACAAACATACATTAACACACACACCAGGATAGCTGCAGCAGAGGTAAAAGGTCAATCCCCTTGGAACATAATCCTCGCGAGGAGAGCACGCTGTTAACACACAGGATAAGAATTGAAAAACGAAGCCAAGGAATTGAAAAGATTGCGGACAAAGAATACCTTATGATAAGTTTTTTTTTTTAATTACATCCAAGTGACTCTCAAATCTAGCTACGGCTTATGCAACACCGCATATCATGTCCCTACTCAGGCTTCAACTTTATAAGTTTCACAGCCTATGCCTACTCGTGAGTGGATTTACTCTTTATGTTTAAAGTAACTATAATTTTATGTAATTCATGAGTGAAAATTCTAGGCAAAAACACTCGCTACGTATTACCGATCTTTGATATTTATTTTCACCCCAGAAAATGTTCTATATCCCAGCAAAAGAGGCATATTTTTAACCTAATATTTACCCACTACAAGACAGAAAGTATTGTTTTTGCATTTTGAAGAAAAGGTATTGTTTAATAATTTTTTTAAACATACTAAATATTTTTTAAATGGAGAAAAAACCCTCATGTTTTACCTAAAATGATCTGTTGCACAGTAAAAAGTTCAATAAGTGGCTTGATATTTATTAATACATTGTATTATATTTTTAAACTTTAAAAACGCTCTCCTGAAAAATCAAGTTTTTTGATTTATGACGTTCTTGAAAGGAGTGAGCGATATAAGCACAATTCGTTATAAATTTTCTACCATGTTTGAGGAACAGTGTTAAAAAATATATTTTGATGCGATAGCATGTCTCAAATCCCCGAGATAAACAGAATAAACAATTTTGTTTGTTTAAATAAAATAAATGAACGTGTACGATTATAGTCGGTTTTAACCTACACATTACACCAGTATAATTGTATAATATACACACACAGCAGTGTATCTTCAGTATTGTATACTACGCACGATCCACGACCACTCACCTACAAACCCTAGAATACAAGATGTGTGAAACAATGAAGACAAACGAAATAAAGGTTTAATTAATCATAAATATGGTCAACGTTTGTGTGCTTAATGCGGAGTTCCATTTTGCCATACTAAAACATTCAGCAGTAAGCTTCGCAGAATTTATTTAAAGAATACGCCCCAACCGAAATACTGCGAGAATTATTTTAAAGATTTATTATTTTATTTTCATATTACGAAGGTAATTTGAACATAGATAAGATATTCGTTAATATTTTAACTACCATAATTGTGATAGCAGGTATCACGTTTGTGTTCCGTACCATACAAAATTTCCGCGATTATATGTACATATGACTTTCCTACTAATTTTACCAGCAAAGTTCGAGTGTTTTTTAAATTTTCAATATTTTCATGTAGAAACATCTCTCGAGATAGTTATGACATACTAAAAAATAATATTCATAGACATCTCTGAGAATAATCATCACATAATAAAACATGATTTTCGTAGTTATCTCTGAGTGTGATCATGACGTACTTAAATATGATATTCATAGACATTTCTGAGTGTAATCATGACATTCATAAACATTTTTTCGTGTAATCGTGACAAATTAAAACATGATATTCATAGACATCTCTGAGTGTAATCATGAGGTACTAAAACATGACATTCATAGACATCTCTGAGTGCAATCATGAGATGCTAAAACATAATATTCATAGAGTGCAATCATTACATACTGAAATATGCTATTCATAGACATTTCTTAGTATGATCATGACATACCTACTATGATAATATAATATTCAGAGAAATTTTTTTCAGAGAAAAGATTTTTTCATAAAAAAAATCAAGGTACCTACAGGCAGCAAACATAAATATTTCAACATCCTAGGTGTTGAAAATAACATTTTTTATTCCCAGATTTTTACGGCAATTGTTCCTTTATATTCCCCGGTCAGAATTTTGAGTTTATCAGCAAAACAGGTGGATTTTATAAAAATAACAACAAAAAGGGTTAACGCACAAAAGAACGCAAAAGTCCTTCAGATCGTGTATAGCAAGTAAGCCCCACCGAGGCTAGTTGGGCGCAGAGTGCTAGAATGAATGCTTTCGTATCGGGGAAGGAAGATATCCTAGTCGGGGGTGAGAGCAACACGGGGTGGGCAAACAACAGTGTATACAGTGGAACCTCTCATAACGAGTAATTCGCATATCGAAGAAAAAATCTGAAAAAGTTGGCACAATAACTGATTTCTTTACATTAAATAAACATCTTTTGCCATTATATTTACAGTGGAACCTCTCATAACGAGCAAAAAACAATCTGAAAAGTTGCTCCCTTAACGAGCAATATTTTGCATAACGAGTAACAGAGAAAGGGCAAGTCCTATTTTCACGACATTCACTTGTGAGCCGGGACATCCGCGTCGGGATTCGAGGTAGATAACAACGATATTGAAAAGCTTTGAAAAACACAGTCAAGAGCTGACCACCAAAGAGCTTATGAAGTTGCATCGTGTTTCACATCAAGAAATTATGGAGGTGAGCTTGTTAATGGAGGAGGAGGAAGTAGCAGAGCAACAATCTTTTGTTAAAATGTTGCATCGTACATTAAGAAGCATCACACTTATAAGGAGGTGGCTTTTCGTGCTTCAAATTTATTCAATGATAATGATGTGATACATTTTAGCATAATTTTGAAGCGTCGGCAAAAACAAGTGTCTTAAGACAGTTTTCTAGTTAAAAATAATTAGTTATTTATCACAAATTCGTAGTTTTATTTAAATCTACATTGTATTAAGTTTTTACACTCCTAAATAATTTGTAAGTTGTTTTAAAATATGTATATAAAAAATTAGAATTGTATCGGCTTGGAACGCATTATCGTATTTTACATTGATTTCTTGGGAAAAATGTTTCGCTTAACGAGTAAGATGCTGAAACGAATTATGCTCGTTATAAGAGGTTCCACTGTACTCTCGTACGTGGGATGGGCCATGATTTGTGAACGCGCGAAACAAAAAGCAGAATTTTTAATAATACCGGTACTTTATTTCTGCGAATACAGAATGTTTCCCATCGTGTGGCACATTCACAGAGAAGAGTGCCATTTTTTAGCGCTTAATTTTTAACCTTTACCAAGAACACGCCGCTTTGTAACAACACGCCTCTGTAACTCAATGTAGTAAGTTGTAGGAAAAAATGCCTAAGCAAATATTTTTACAAAAAAAATTGTAATTATTTTGTCAGACACTGGATTATTCACCTTATGGATGATATGATATATCAATATTGTAGTTGTATCAACTTAAGATGAAACATCTACGGTTTTTATCCAAAGGAAGATGGAAGTCTGAGCATCCTAGGGTTCACGACCTCAGGTCATACTATTATACTTTCAAGAAATTCAAACAAATCATGTTTAGATTGTAGAAACCAACGATATCGGTTAATTTAAAAAAAATACAAATGTAAAAATACTTGGGCACCTTTTCTTCCCCACCGATAGAATAATACTGATTGACTTTTTGAAAGAAAATATTAACATTTCAGCAAAGACGTTGTAAATATATCATTTAGAAACCAAATTGATTCCAGCTTTTTTTTTTGTATATGCAAAGAATTGAGTAGTCCACTTGCCAACCACGTTATGTTAAAAAAAATAGTTTTTTTTATTATTTTATATTAATATTAAATCTTCTACCGAATTGAGCTTTTTTGCGAGATTTTAGAAAGTGAACTGTCGATCGGGATAGGGAGTTTTGCAAGAGTTTCTAGAATATCAAGAAATTTTCTATTCCATTTTATTCCTAACTTAACGAGTTTCGGCAGATTATGTTAAATATGGACGTTAATATTTTTATAATGCCAATTCCTAAAAAAAAAATTTTAACATAACGGGATTTGCAAGTGAACTACATAATTCGGGTATGTTATTTCATTGTTCCGCAAAAGTGTGTGCCGCGGCACACTGGTGTACCGAGGTGAATAGTTGGTGTGCCGCGGAAAAAAGTCTAGTTTTGTGGAAACAACGCAAATGCTCCAAATTTTGATTGCCTTTTCTCAGTTAAGTAAACTCACACTTCACATTAAACATAATGTTAAATATGTTACCATAATATGGTAAATATGCACCTCTGAAATTCCTTAATTTGGTAGGTGTACCTAGAATAGAAAAAGTTTTCGGAACACGGTGTTATTTGATGGGTTTTGACTTTAAGCTTCATAAGATAATATTTTCAGAAGTTAAGATTTTCAGAAGTGGTGGTTCTTTGATTGTATATAATGTACTTTGCGCGTTCTTTATCTACCCCTTCCCGAATCGGTGTCGTTTTCGCGTAACAAACACCCCATCCAAATGATTGAAGCATGGTTTTACCACACTTTCCGTTCCTTCTGTGCCTGACTCCATTGAAATTCACGCCACATCACGGCTACATTTTACCACATAAAAGGACCTTATTATTGATAACAGCGAATTTCCCTTTGCATTATGAGCGTGACGTTACACAATAAGTGCTGACACGTCCCTTTTAAGCCCTTACTCCGAACCTGCAAGTGTGTCGGAAAGAAATTATTTTTGTTTCCTACCATTGTAAATTTATCGTTTATTCTTCGAGCCTCAATGGATCAAAAGCACATCGCGACCATCAATATAAATTCCCCTATACATAATACAACCTCATCGCAGTTGTTCGATCCAGTATTCATTTCGTTTTTGGGAGAACACCTGTAGGGAATGCGGTATTGATGTTATTCCTGCATGTTTACCTCTATAGTGTATTGATTAGCGCATCTAACTACCCGGTGGAGGTCCCGGGTTCGATTCCCAGGGGGCTCAAAAGAAATCAAATTATTTATTTCATTTTAATATTTATTTAATACTACCATGGACTGGAACCTAGAGCGCAGGTTTGATCAGCTTGCTTCTATATAATAATTAACGATCAACCCAAAATTGCATCAATTTGATGCAGTGCCCTATGCACCATTAAGCTCGGATAAGAAAATTAGCAATTATTCAATCTTGCGACATTAACGTCTTTAAATTTAGTATCAAAAAAACTTCTCTTTAGCACCAAAGACTCAAAAAAGCCGGACCGTTCGGAATAAAATTGGTCAGCTAGAAATCTAGAGCGACCAACATTGTATTAACTAAAGTAGACTAACACTAATCGCTAATCACTAATCACTAAAGATTAGTAACATTCGTCACTCAACAATGAAAATAATCACTTTTACAACAATGAAAGAGAATTACGGCACCAGTAAAAAAAGTGTATGCAATTAGCCAATGATTTAGTATAAATTACCGTTCAATCGGGAAACGTGCCAAATGTTCAGGATCTAGGTTGTTACCGGAGGGTGATTTATATAAATTATTATAATTAATGGGAATAATAGACCCTGCGAGCTGTGCCCTCGTATAATCATGAAGATTGATGCATCTGCTTAGTTCCAATATTTCCAATTACATACAACTCGTAGCACAGATTTATTTTGTAAATACCATTCCCGACGATTTTTCCATTTCCTGAACTGATCGTCCGCCTCAGTAGTGTAATGGTCAGCATGCTCGGCTACCATTCTGGAGGTCCCGGGTTCGATTCCCAGGAGAGGGTCAAATAAATGTAAGTGTTTTTCACTCTTAATATTTATTCAATATTACCCTGGACTGGTGCCTGAAGCGGAGGGCTGATCACATTTCCTTCGTGTGTTAACGATCAAGATAACACTGCGTGTATATGATGCAGTGCCCTATGCACCGTTGGGGTGCGAATAAGGGTTTGAATTAAAATGAAATTAATGAACTGATCAAGTATTTCAAATACTTAATCATACCAAGTTTTCCCCGATCTTGCATTCCTTTCTATTTATTATACCTGTTTATTGTTTTATATTTTGCCCTGTATTAGTTTTGTTTAATTTTTTACCTTTTTTGTAACATTCTTATTTGTGTTTCAGTCTTGATTACCTTAATCCCATGTCCCAAAATGAGAAATCGGGAATATTATATAATATATAAGACTATGTATGTAATATGTTTTAAAATAAATAAATAATTAGAAAATTAAATAAAAATCTTATTTCACCATAATACATACATGCATAAAAGTAAAATGCTGCCAACGAACTAGTAACTCTTGATCCTTTACTGTAAGTGAAGCATAGTATGTTATATTTAATTATTATTATTGATTTGATCTAATGATCATTTAAAAGACACTAGTAAAAATATAAAATATAGTGATTTAAACTCGTGAATAAAACTTTTCAAAGGTAAATTTTCTACATTTAATGGCTATCCGAGAAAGGACTTTAAAGTAGAAACGAAGCAGGAAGAACGAAGAAAGAATCACGTAACAGACGAAAAGAATAGTGGAATAATTGGTTTAACAAGGATTCCCGTATGATTTAGGTTTTCTTTCCGATTATTTCAGTTATAAGATAAGGCCTAGTAGGGGAGTGTGTAACGGCCGTGAAATTAAGCGCACGAGAGGCATTGTTACGATGCCAAATAAATCATACAATAAGAAAATTTGCATCTGCTTAAACGGCCGTGATTGGCACACCGGACCAACTGCAGGGTTAGCTAAACGGAGGGGCAATAAATCACCGGGGGGCCATCACAATAGCGTAGGGGGTGCCATGAGCGCTGATTAGGCATGTTGTGAAGTTTTAAAGTTAACGTAATTAGGGGTAGGAGGGTGGCTGTTGAAGTTCTGTCGGTGCGCGCCGGTGTTCAGTGAGGCAGAACTCGTAACTCATAAGAGAATCTATGGCCTCTTGTTGCGGAACGTGACGCACATACGTCAAAGATCTCTCTCAGATGACGAGGTATTAATGGCCAAAACTTGGCATTTATTTAAACATATTACATACATTACCCGGGACCCAGTAATGGATCTTTCTCATGATGTGTTTTGATTAGTTAATAAATCAATATGAAAAATCACAAGACAATCGGTAACATTCTTATTGAAAACTGTTGGGAAGTAAGGTAGATATTCAAGTTTAAACTTTAGATATTTTAATAAGACGAAAAACAAACACCGCTATACTCGTATGTCATCAAATTTTACGTCTCGGGTGTGTTATGGGGTATGTCCGTTGAGAGACTAAATCAAATTTAAAATCATAACACATAAATACATTTTGTCATGTTCAGTTCATGCAAGACAAATTTTATTGATTAGGAGACGGCTTAGTTTTTTTTAAACGTAGCAAAGGTATTTATTTAATTATTTAAACATATAACATTCAAAAGTCACATATATATAATATTCCCCGATGAGTAATTTCCATTACTCGTTTTGGGACATGGGATTAAGATTAACAAGACTGAAAAACAGATAAGAAAGTAACAAAAAAAACACAGTGCAAAATGTAAAATATATAGCAATAAAAGGCACAGTTAATAGGCAAATAAAAAAATACATAAGGTAAGAAGCGTGTTTAAATTTTTAAAAATAAGAAATTGTAACTAATCACTAACACAAATATCTTTCCATTGTATTTTTTCAGTTCATTAATTTTGGATCCCTGACTAATTTCGGTTCTATTTTATATTTATATTTGTTATATTTTCTTATTTGTTTATTTTAAATATGCTTTTTACCATATGTTTTTCTCATTTATTTATTTAAAATATGCTTCTTATGCCTATTTATTATACCTGTTAATTGTTTTTATATTTTCCCATGTATTAGTTTTGGTTATTGAAATAAAATCTTTTTTGTAACTTTATTATCTGTGTTCCAGTCTTGTTAACCTTAATCCCATGTCCCAAAATGAGAAATAGAAATTACTTATCGGGAATATTATGTATACGACTTATGTATGTAATATGTTTTGAAAAATAAATAAATAAATATGTCAGGCAGCAGGTTAGTTTGGGTATGGCCATTACATTGTGAGGACCTTACTCCAAACTTAGTTGTGTTTTTCGGCCCCACATGTATTTTATCATATCCTCGTGGATGGAATTACACATCCCGAGGAGATGACAAAAAGATACAGGAATCGGGTTGTATGAACAACGAACCATCGAGTAATATCGCAAGCTTAAACACACATAAAAGAGCATTTGAAACTTTTCAATTGAGTTCGTTAAACGTGCATTTCAGAAAGTATAATGCTCAAACCAAAATGGCAGAAGGCCAACTGACACGCGATTCTAGATACGCCAAAACGCCAACATGCTAAACTCCGCAAAATAGTACGAGGAAATTCCGAATGGGGATGTTTTTTAACTCTAGTTCCAGTGTTAGAAGACTGTTTCGGATTTTGGCAGCAGACGACAAGAGCCAACACGAAACGGTATATTTATATGTGTGTGAATATATTTACAAATCGCGTGCAGAGGTCTCCGCAAATGGCCTTAATATATAAATGGAGTGTTTGCTGTGAAATATAATATAAACTAACTCACGTCTTTATGCGGAAACACGTTACAGGTGTTATTCTTTACAAGGGGTTCTTACCTGAAAAGATAGGAAAATAAATTATTAATACAAAATATTTTACGACATTTTGACATACACAAAAATGATTTAATTTTATAATCTCCATATATCTCCTTCCAGCAAAATCAATTTTTTAATACCATACCCTTTTTATCTCTTGATGTTTTTAATAGTTATTACAACATAAATGTGGAATTGTGGAACTATTTCTGTTAATGTAATGTAATGTTTATTATTGTTAATGTAACTATTGTTTATTATATTATTTTTTATATGAAAAGCTGTACAATTCCCGTACAAATAAAAATAAAACAATCAACGAAGAGCATTTTAAAAGATAAGGATCCTACACAAATTTAAAATATGACCGTTTAAGATTAGCTCGAACAAATTATTGATAACAGTGTTTTAGAGGTGGGGACTGACAGGAGCATTTCGTCGTAACGTAACATTCGCGGCGAGCATCCGACTTCGGATGGAGCACACGGAACGCTGTACTGACTATACGAATGCTCGCATCGTAACGTGTTATGTTACGACGAAAAGACTCTGGTCAGCCCCCCCTGAATATTCTCAATATTATTAGTACTCAAATCTTTTACTTTATGGTTAGTCATTTTTGCTTTTATTTTTTTTTACAAAAATATTGGTAATATTAGTATATAACTCATATAACACCGAGATTTTTGTCTACCGGTTTTGAGATGTACCCGTCTCTTCGTCAGGACAATCACTTCAACAGCATGCAAACAATACTACGCGTCACTATCATACCACTATACATACACTTATAACTACATAAAATATTGATAAAATTTAGTTATTAGTGTGTGAATAGTGCTACGGTAGTGACTTGTAGTATTATTTATTGATTTGGCGTTTAATTTGTAGAACTCCATTTTAATATACATATTAATTTTAAATCAAACACAGATTTTTGAGTCTACTAAGTTAAATACAACTTAGTAGACTCAAAAAATCTGTGTTTGATTTAAAATTAATACTTGTAGTATTGTTTGCAAATAGTTGGAGGATTGTCCTGACGAAGAAACGGTAGACAAAAGATCTCGGTGTGCAGTTATATATTTATATAACTAATATTATTTATTTTTTTTTAAAGTAATATTGTTTCAACAATTGAATAAATTTATGTTCTCGTTCAAAAGTTTGCCTTGTTTTGATATAGAATTTTGAATGAAAAAAAATAATCATGAATTGGGAATACGACTAAGTAAGCAAATTATAAGCACGTGTGAGATAGCTATGTTAATATTGTGTTAAACCCATGAACTGACCTGTGATAACCCAAAGTCGGGATAAACAAAGGGATATAACGGTACCTACTTTCTACCAACAATTAGCTACAACACTCGTTCCGCGAGATCTCACAATATTAATAAATTAGATAAGTACTGTGTAATACATGTCATTCATCAAAACCTACGAAAAAGAGATGAATCTACCGTGTCCATGATGGGTGATATGTCCGCAGTACCGGCAAGGTTCGACCGGTTGAGACAAGATTTAAGTCAACTTTTTGGATGTATTCCGAAGAAACCAAAAATACTACCTCTTGCACCTCTTGCAAAACAAGTGATGAATATTTAGGAACTAAGAATTTATATCTAGTACAGAGAGTTCAAATATTTATAAGTGTACTTATAATATATATGTGTATACTAACAGCGCTCGGCCAAACGTTGCTGTAGCTTAGCGTGGTCAAATAGAAAATAAATTAAATATAAAGCACACATTACTAATATATTTGATTTCACAATGTTTGTGAAGGCAATAAAAAATATAAAAAATCTCTGAAACAACAATGCAATCAAAATTTGTCAAGCAGTTGTCAAGAAGCACTCTGTCCGCTATGACAAATATTTAGTATTGTGTGTATCGCTGTTACGTTCACTAGATTTCGCTGACAAGACAGTAAAAAAACTGTTTCAACATTAGTATTATTAAATAGTAATAATATTTTAGGTGATTTAAGATTTGAAACAAAAGGCAAAATTATATTTTTATTTATATAGATATTTGTGTGGGTATGTCTGTGTGTATATATATATATATATATATATATATATATATATATATATATATATATATATATATATATATAATATATATATATATATATATATATATATATATATATATATATATATATATATATATATATATATATATATATATATATATATATATATGGCGGAAAATCCAAATAAAAGTAATCAAACAAACATTTCACATGAATAAATGATTTCATCCCCAAAAGAAAATTTATGAACATTGCCATGAAAGGAGGAATAATCTACTTTATCGTGATACCATGGGCTTACTTTGTGGGAATGCTAAACTGTCACAGCGCATTTGGGAAGTTGGAAACAATGAGAAAATCCCCGAACCATGAATAAAAATGTGAGGGGATCCACTAAACGTAAACAATACACCAATTTGGTTGCATTTGAATAATTTTATTGGCGTAAAAACATGATGGCGGTGTGTTTATTCAAAACGGTAGACAAGTTAGCCTCACACAAAATCGTGTGAACTTCATTCCGAGGGAATATTTTTGGGAGGGCAAATTTTATATCAACCAGTATCTAGTTGGATCGGAATTTATTGAAGCTAAACGGCAGTTCACTCGAGGATTTATTGCATCTTGCTTTTCAAGCACGTGTACACAGTTCAAGGGTTGTAAATCTCGCGTGTCAATGTTGGTAACAGGAGCACGTCAACTTTCTAACGAAAGATACCAACATGTTATATACGATATCCACATATCGAACGTACGTACGTATGTGTATTAAGGCAGAATATACGATAAATCGCAACATAATTTTCTTTAAACCCAGGTAAAATATGACTCAATTGAATACGACGATATTATATTGCATATCGGCGGTATTTTTAAATAATATTTTGTTTGAAATACAGTTTTTTTTTATTGAAAACATAAGTTTTTCTTCGAAATAAATGAATGGTTTTGAAAAAAAAGAGTTTTTGAAAGGTAAGGAGTTAAAAAAGAACGATTTTTTTTTCAATACGTATTCTTTTAACAATCAAATTCAAATGTATTTTTATTTTTATTAATCGAAATTTTGACATACCCAAAATGTTGTGAATAAGTAACTGGTCGATTTATAAGGTGAATAAAAATTGAATATCATATTTTCAGACGTCTCCCACTATGTAAAATAATCCGGTTAGGATCTTGCATACACCTAAATAAAAAGGTCTCTGCTACAAAAAAGCTTTCCAAATTTACGAGTAGTGTGGTTGTCAATCATGGGTAGAATGGCAAATGTAACACATGTGTAAAGTAATCACTTAACCAGCGTATGAAGGTCGTAAGCCTTGAAAATACCCACACATCCATATTCTTCTTCATCTATGTTGAGATGTCCAAATGTAAAAATATTATCATTTCAGATACGCGAAATAAACCCGGGTAGTTTGGTTTCAAAATATAATTTATATGTTACAAGAGACAGACACTCGCAAAAAAATTGTCACCATGGTATTGTCAAATATTTTTTGGACCAAAGTAGTTTTTCCACTCGACAACTCACCGCGTGAACACATTCTGGGATTCAAAAAAATAAGCCAGACTTTAATGGAGCACAACATTTACATAAAATATTTTCACAAAATCTAAACTTCTCGTAAAAACTATCGGAAAACCATTTTCACTGGAATGTATAATAAAATTTGAAGTTTTTATTTATATAAATTATTATATTCAAAAAATAAATGTATTTCTTAAAACTGACACCAAGGCACGTTGATAATATGTATTCTTCGGATTTTGAATGCGTGAAAAATTTACTGAAATCCAATATTAGAGGTACGTACCATCAATGTCACCTACCTCATAAAAAATGAGGTTTATATTATTATAAACCTCTCCAAGCACAAGAGCTTAGTCTCTTGTATAGAAAATTTATTAAATTGTGAAAAAATGAGTATATATTGAATGAATAAAAATAAAATAACATTTACAAATTTTCAGTGTTATTATTTTTTTTTCAATTTAGGTTTTTTCGGTAAATATTACTATTTCTCAAAATTTATTGTGCCTTTTTTTAAAAAATATGTACTACATAACGTTCAATTGGTTCTGTAAAACGTTCAATTTAATTTGTCAAACATCCAATTCGACTTCTAAGGGGTCTCATTTCGTTTGTCATGCGTTCAATATGATGTGTACCGCGTTCAATATGATGTGTAACGCGTTCAATATGATGTGTAACGCGTCCAATTTGGTTTGTAAAACATCCGATTTAATTCGTAATGCATCCAATTTGGTTTGTAAAACACCCTATTTCATTTGTCAAACGTTCAATATGATTTGTAACACGTCCTATTTGGTTCGTAAAACGTCCGTAAAGATTTGTAACGTGTTCAATTTGGTTTGTAAAACGTCCAATTAATTTGTCAAACGTTAAATATGATATGTAACGCGTCCAATTTGGTTTGTAAATGTCCGATTTGATTTGTAACGCGTTAATTTTTTTTTGTAAATCGTCCAATTTGAAGTGAAAAACCTGTATCATAAAATTGGCCAATTTCTAACGATTTGACCCCACGGATGCCAAATACGAGAAATGTTTATTTTGGATCATGGGTGGGTAGGTACTATCAAATAATGAGAAACTGGGCATTATTATAGCGTCAACATAATTTGGTATTCCCGATTATTTCCGGAACAGGAGCGGATCGGACACTGTCGATTCGGCAGCGCAAACACGACTCATTAATGCCCCCGCCGCGGACAATACACCGGTAATTGTCACCTGGCGGTAACCGGTCGTTCCCGGCAATCCCGACTCTGGCTGCCCGGCACGCGGTTTCCCGGGATAACAATGGCGGCCGGCCATTTGCATACTGGCAAATCCAAATCTGACGACCGCCATGGTATTTACTTATTAAAATACCAATATGCCAATTCCAAAAATAAGTATTTTAATGCTTAATAGAAAAAAAATGGCCGACTGTGAAATGATAGTCTCCATTACATGAAAACCGTTCAATTAATAAAATTGTTTATATACAACATTTTGAGTGTATCCAAATATTTGTTCACAAATCTGGATGCTGTAAATAAATTGACTTGTCAAATTATAAGCTATAAATTGAAAATCATGTTTTCAAGCGTTTCTCAAGTTTGTAAATATAATCCAGGATTGGGACCTCACATACAAATGGAAGGGTCTGCTTAGTAAAAGCTTTCCTCATTTAGGTATTGGTATTTATATTGCGCTGTTTTCGTGAAAACTTAATACTAATTATTCATATAAAATCGCATATGAAAAAATTAATTTTCAAGTTGATTTACTGATTTTCGCAAATACTCATTTGTAAGTATATCTAAAATATTATTTGTGACATCTCATTAAAGATGAAGAAGAATATGGAAGTCTGGGCATTTACGGTTGTCAATAATGGGTACAATTAGTGAATGTTACACGTGTGTAAAATGATCACTTAAACCAGCCTATGACGGTCGTCAGCCCCGTAAATGCCCACACTTCCATATTCTTCTTCATCTTTAATGAGATGTCAAAAATAATATGAAAATAACTCCTGTAATTGGAGATAATCCAGATTTTGTGAACAAGTATTTGGACACACTCAAAATGTTGTACATGTAAACTAGATGATTGACTTTCTTTTATAAGCTTGTTAAAAATGCACTTAAATCTCCAACGCAATTGTCGAACTGTAGGACGGGAAATGTACTTAGGGGTAGATAACCTTCTTCATATTCAAGTAACATAACTAGCATATTTCAATTTACCCTCAGCCCTTAATTCTAACGAGTCAGGTCCCCGGCAAGTTGCAAACGAGATGACGGCTAAATTGGTTGCGGTGTAACACGATCAGCGTTGAAATCTCAGAGGAGGCTGTATGAATAAATATAATTAGAAATTTTATAGTCGGATATAATTAATTCAAATTAGGGCGCCTTACAACGAATTGGCGAAAGATCTCCGCAGGTCTTATGGTACTCTACTGTTATTGGGGTCCGTTTGCAAACCCACCCTAAACACAGCGGCGAAAGGCTTCACTGTCTATCCGGCGTTCAATATTCATGGATGGGGCACTCTGGGCAGGCGGTGATTTGGCCTTATTAGCATTCAAAAGGGAGACGAGGATTCTCTCAAATAATAGGAAATATTATTCCGACAGAAAGCCTGTTTGTACCTCGGTTATACAGAATATATAGACAAACTAATCTAGAGCCTTATCGGGGACGAGAATATTATGATTATTAGAACGAAGCACTAAAGGAAACGCAATACAATGAAGTATAGATATTAGTTTAGTTTGGTCAACTCGCTTCATCAACGGAACGCGACTATTTAATACTACAATGAACTTTAACATGTCTTGAATGTTTTCCGCAGATACTTTGTGGCACATTTTATAAGCATTATCGATAAAATTAAGAAAGGTGTGTTGAGATGGTTTGGACATGTAAAACGAATGAATGAGGAAAGAACGGTCAAACAAATTTATGAGGTGAACGTAATTGGAAAAAGGAGCAGAGGAAGGCCGATAAAAACATGACACGATCAGGTATGCCAAATACTTGAAAGTGGTCAGGTTAGGAGTCGTAATAATCGGCGGGTATGTATGAGGAGATGCATGAACGTGGAAGAGGTGAAGAATGTTTGCAAAGACAGAGTGGTGTGGCGTTCTATTCTCTCTGCCTACCCCTGCGGGGAAGCGGCGTGATGGTTAGTTAGTAAGTTACATTTTATAAACTTTATAAAATTAATTAACGTTGTTTTCACCACTTTTATTTATTGATACAATTGAACCTACCGGTTTCGACAATACCTTGTCATCATCAGGGTTTATTTTATATCAAAAACATTAAAAACATTAAAATACTCTCATCAAAAACTTCCACATACTCCATAAAATCCTTAGGAATTGTTGAAACCGGTAGGTTCAATTGTATTAAAAAGAAAAGTGCTGAAAACAAAGTTGATTAATTTTATAAACTTTAACATGGCTTGCTTTATTGGAGCTAAAATGTACAATATATCTAATTTAACTAAAAATAACAATTTGACTGTCTGTTGTCTTTTCCATGCTGACAATGCTGTCCTCGCCGATAGCAGAGAAAACCTGAAGGGGTTGGTGACAAAAGTGTATAATGTGTGCAAAGAAAGTGATTGGCTAATGAATGTTTGAAAATCTAAGTCATGGTATTTGAAAGAGATGATTGTAAATCTGGATGTAAAATATTGGTAAGTAAAATTTTGAAAAGGTAGATGATTACGTATATTTGTAAAAAAAAAACGGTAAAACAAATTTATGATGCGAATGTAGTTAAAAAAAGGAGCAAAGAAAGTCCGAAGAAAATTTTGCGTAATCAAGTATTTCTAATACTCTAAAATTTAGACTGAGCTTCATATACGGTGTTTGAAAATGATGTGGAATGCATCGAAACACTTGGCATAATAGATTTTAGAAAATAGTGGTATTTACCAAGTAAAACTTTTGTTACTATATTATTTGTGTTCCAGTCTTGTTAACCTTAGCCCCATGTCCCAAAATAAGAAATAGAAATTACTCATCGGGAATATTAAATATATGACTTATGTACCGTAGAACGGGGCTACTTGAACTTTGATGTGCTACATGAGCCCAGTACAAAAAAATATTTAGATCTGTAGTTGGTTTACAATAATGAACGTATCGACATGATTCATTGTTTCCCTGACAGATGACACTTATATGTAGGTTCATTATTGTAGATCAAATACACATTAAAATCTTTTTTGTGCTAGGCTCAAGTAACACATCAAAGTTCTAGTAGCCCCGTTCTACGGTATGTAATATGTTTTTTTTTTTAATAAAGTATATTAAAAATACATATTTATTTCCTTTGGTCGATCCGGATAATCGACGTTCTACTGTATTTAAATCACTACGATTTGGTTTAGACTTTTTGCAACATTTCAAATTTGCTTCGGACTTTGTTTCCTAAATAGTGAGTGAAGAAAGGACCCTTTTTCGCCTCTGGGATTAGTAATCCTTTCAGATACTTTTGTTTTGAGTGTGTATCTTTTTTTGGACGGGATTTGTCTTATGCGCTCCTGGGAACGATAAAATGCAAAAATCTGTCGTAGTCAGTTCCGCAAACACTCAAGTGGCGTATTTACCCGCAAACAGGACTTCCCTACGTTTTTACCTTAATCAAAGGAACGGACAAGATAAGGTACAGTGGAAGATGGGAACAGGGATATATAGAGAGATGGAAAAAATACGCCTTACATACTTGCTCTAGTTAACGAGGCCCCTTTACATTATTGAAGCGTATAATAGCTCGACAGCATTTCCGTATTCAAATGGTAAAAACAACAATATTTTCTACAAATTCTGAGTTTGTCTCCACGAAGGAGTTATTTAAATGAAGATTTTTTATTTATATCTTACCAGAGATTAAGAAAAATATGGAAATTTATATACTTATAAGGCTCACAACCTGTCATAGGCTGGTTTAAATTATCGCTTTATGCAGTACAACATTTACCATTGTACCCATGTTCGAAAACCACGTTATTCTAATTTCGAAAATTAACTTAATATTTGAGTAGCGTGGTTTTTAACATAAGTAGAACAGTGAATGTTAAACGCTTATAAAATGATAAATACGCTTAAACAAGCCTACGACATATCGTAAGCTCTGTAAATACCCAGACTCCATGTTCTACTTCATCTACGTTGAGATATGAATAAAAAATATCTTGATGGCAAAAATAACTTGACTTAGTAAACTGGAAATTGATATACAACATTTTGAGTGTGTTCAAACTCTTGTTTACAAAATCTGGATTATCTCCAATTTCAGGAGGTAATTTTTGTTTAATGCCCAGACTTCCATATTCTTCTTCATCTTTGATGAGATGTCAAAAAATAATGCCGAAATTGATAAATTATTCATATAAGAAATTCAAATAAAAATTTTGAAAATACACCGAAAAGAAGCAAACACAAAGCAAAGAACTCCCACAGTTACTAGAATCACAGACGATTTTGATTCCCGTATTCAATCCGAATATCTTTACGTCCGAATCATTGCATCGAACAGGACATAATCAGACAACAAGGAGTTCTTTCTTCCACGCGGTAAGTCCAAACAGAGAACGTGGTCTGTGTAACGTTGTAAAGGAATCCGCTAGTTATGAAACCAAAGTGTTTCCCGATGCCGTTCTGTCCCCACGATGAATACAATACACCGAATCTGGGGTAACAATGGATTCTTTACCGAAGGAATAAGAATAGGTATTGAAAACCTTCACAGATTCCATTTTATTTCTCTTCCATCCAGTTTTGAAATGATTGATTGATGCATTCACGCCAGACTGGCATCTAAACACGTGTTATTAATACGCTTAATATAAATGGTTGTTTTTTGATGACGAATGAATGAAATGTACTCAGTATTCTATGATAATTACCAGCATACAAACCACAATGCATACCAATATTTTACACATTTACAAAATTACAATTAATTTTATAGGTTTACATATCCAAAATAATACGTTCAAAATTACGTGTATGTAATTTGGCCAATTGGAAAAAGGAGCAGAGGAAGACCGAGAAAAACTTAGCACGATCAAGTATGCCAAATACTTGAAAGTAGCCAGGTTAGGAGTCGAAGCAATCGGCGGGTATGTATGAGGAGATGCATGAACGTGGAAGAGACTAAGAATGTTTGGAAGGACAGAGTGGTGTGGCGTTCTATTCTCTCTGCCTACCCCTACGGAGAAGCGGCGTGATGGTTAGTTAGTTAATTAATTTATCCAATGAATCTTCTTCTTCAAACCCTTATGCGCACTCCAATGGTGGATAGGGCACTGCATCATATAAACGCAGTGTTATCTTGATCATCCAATGAATACGTTACTTTAAAATAATAAGGGTTATTCTTTACATTGATTTGATTTGATTATTCAATTAAATATTTTTTTTTATAAATTTATGAAATAAACACAACATAACTCTGTATTAAACGCTTTCATTTTATTACATAATATGTACAGAATTACGAGTAATTTATCTTATCAATACGTTATCTCAAAATAATGAATGTTTATCTTTACTTTAATTTATTTTGATTAGGCGGTTTATTTTCTATTAATTTACGTTACATAATTTTTGAAGAAAAAAAACAATATAGCTTTTATTTAATTTTTAACTTAAATTTTTCGTAGTAGTAGTACCACTTTTTCTTAAAATCTATTGTGACAAGTATTTCGATGAATTCCGCATCATTTTCAAACACTATATAATAAGCTAATTCTAAATTTTAAATTTGTGTCCTTGAGACGTTAGAGGATAAAGGAGTAGAAGCTGTTTCTTATTTTTATTTATTTCTTTATTTATTGTTTATTTCATTTCATTACGTATTTTCTCCAAAAAGTAATACTTTCTTGAAATAGAGCAAAGCGGTACGTGAGCGTATTAGTATTCTACGATACGTTATCTAGTGTAGTGTGGTGGAAGGTAGATTTGCGGTCTATACAATACGTACCGAAAGCTAAATGCACTAATGAAACCCTTGTATTTCAAATTTCATCACTTTATACTCGGGGTCATTCGGGACCCGACTACAAATTAAGTGCTATTTCCTAATAAGGTGAAAAAACACTCCATTCGTTAAAAAATTAAACGAGGTTCCTATATTTATCGTTCATCAAAATTGGTCAACGATGAATATGGGAATTCTTATATGTTCTACTCGACATTGTCAGTACTGCGATCGTGTACATAATAAGTCGATATTTATATCGTGGTGTGTCCCAACTTTAACATAATTTATCTTGGACTTAAGCTTTGATATTTCCCTTTTCCCCTTGTCCTTCCTCCTTCCCCTCTTCCAGGTATTTATATTTAATGATATATGTGAAATTTTGTAAATGGAATGTTACAAATACCTGTTTTGATATCTCAACATAGATGAAGAAGAATATGGAAGGATTTGGACATACTCAAAATGTTGTTAACCTGTTTTTTGTTACTCATTATTATAGATGTATTTTTGTAACTGTTGTGTAAAATTTCCAAATAAATAAAATAAAAATAAAATTACCTTTTCGTTAGGTGCCACCCAAAATACCTGGGAGTCCATTGTAACAAGACTGCGAATACGGGTATTTTCTTTATTTATGAGCGTATTACTTTCTCGGGGGGCGAGTCGGATAGGGGAGGGTATGGAACCCATTCAAGACAGTGTATTATCCCTCATTATACGCGTTACAAAAAAATACCATTCTATGGGGTAACGATGCAGGTAAGAACATACGAGAATTCGCGAGGGAAGTGTGCCTATTGAAGGAATCAGATATTCATGGTATTGAGAATAAGAAAGTGGATACCCGGCCAGGTAAAATATTTAACAAACCCTCGAACCTTTTAGTCAATGCGCGTTTTCGGTAAACTTAGAGTGCTATTCACTATTTTCTATCATTTATCATGCCTTGCTCTGGATCAAGTATGAAAGAACAAGTCGCTCACTCCTTTCAACAACGTCATATATCTAAAAACTTCATTTTTCAGAGAGGAGGAAAGTTTAAAAATTTAATAAAAAATATTAAAAATAAATATCAAGGCACTTATTGAACTTTTTACTGTGCAACAGATCTTTTAAGTTTAACCTGAATGTTTTTTCTGCATTTGAAAAATATTTAGTATATTTAAAAAAATAACTAAACAATACCTTTTCTTCAAAATGCAAAAACAACACTTTCTGCCCTGTAGCGGATAAACATTAAGTTAAAAATATTCCGCTTCTGCTGGGATATAGTACATTTTTTGGGCATTCCGAAAACATGCACAACTGAAAATTGACGATTTTTGATATTTGACGTTGTTGAAAGGAGTGTGCGAGTTATGAATACAGACTTAAATATTTCATAACTACATTGTACAAGTATATCGGAACGTCTTGATTGAATGAAAGCGCCTAATGTATGTACATAGATGTCGATTGGTATTTTAAGAAGACATTAAAATAAATTATTACACATAATTTACAGTCGTTAAACCTTCCAAAACCTTTTCTTATTTTAAGAAGTAATCAGTGCTTAAGCATATAGGTATAATACAAGCTTTTTTAATGCAAGACAAATTGCTATCTAGGGAATGCATCACGAATTATGTATTTCAGTACCGTTGAAGTATTTTTTATGTAATTTACTTGACAATATGACAATGACTAAAGCCTCTTCTTATCCTTCAACGTCCCAGGAGCACAACTCTCAAATTTAAGTAAATTTCACATAAGTACCTATGGTATTTGATAATGAATGCATTTAAACAAGTGTAAAAATAGATTTTAATCTAGAAAGGTATTTATCAATTAAAAGTATAATACTAAAATTTTCTTTGTGTAAGAAACTTATTTAAAAACTTGTATAAATGGGACATTTCTCTGGCTGTTTTCTGCCTTTGTTTTCTAGGAAATTGATTCAAAAACCGATAATCTAAAGTCAAAGCACGGCGTCATTTATTTTTCGATTAGTTCACAAATAACTACTGTCGAAAGCAGATATCTAATTTTGTGGATCGGCGGTCTCGAAGTCGTTTTTTGAATAAGAATTTTCATGCAACTATTAGTGCGGGCGCTGGCTTGGGGATGTGTATGCTATATTCGCGCACCGCATTTTGACGATGGATATTTTTATTTATTTTTAGAAGAGAATTGTATTTATAATTTACCTTTAGCATTCACTAGGTTTATAGATCATTATGTGGATTTTTGTTACTTCAAACTTAAAAATAACGTTTTGTTTTAATCTATGTTGGCCACAGGAGGGATAATCTAGTGTGGGCCAATATGGAACTTCTCAGCATTTGCTCATTGCTGGGGTAGCAGCATTTGCTCATTGCTCATTGTTTAGAACAGGGGGAATAATCTATTGTGGGCCAATCAGGAACTTCTCAGCATTTGCTCATTGACGATGAAACGAATTTTTGGTATCTGGCTACCATAACTTTCATCAATGCCACAAGCGGAACCGCTGCGAACTAATGTCAAATATATCGATGATTTTTAAACGTATTTAAAAAATAAAATCAGCCATTCTTTTGCCACTAAAAGAAGCCCACCAGCTTCTTTTAGTGGCAAAATGCAATAAGCGATTTTAGCTCAAACATGAGGCATCCAATAAGCGATTTTAGCTCAAACATAAGGCATCCAATAAGCATTTTTATCCCAAACATAAGGCATCCAATAAGCGATTTTAGCCCAAACATAAGGCATCCATAAGCAGTTTTAGCACAAACATAAGGCATTCAGCGCCTCGTGTATGCGGCGAATCTACGTTCGTAACAGCGAATACGAGCTGCGGTCTAAGAACAATAGGAGAGTATACTAAGCGAACCACGTACTTAGATTTGAGGTCCATCAACTTAACTGGGTAATTAAGCTAAAAGGCCCGCTGACCTTAACTATTCAACACTTGAAGAAGTAATTAGATTAAGTCAAAAAAGCGATGTCTCAATTAGAGTTATTATACATATTTATAAAGCTTTTGTTCAATTAATGGGAGATTAGCATTTGAATGGTGAGGCTAAGAGCTTTCTCACGCCGCAAATTATTTTACTAACGCGTTTTAATATTTCAAAGGATCAGAGATCAGAGGGCTTATTTACGAAAGGATATTTCGACTTTTCTATTTGGTATCCTAGACTGAAAATCATAATTTTTCGGCTTACTTGGATAGCAAAGGATGGTAGCAACAAATATTTACCGTGAGGCGAGATTAAAATCCATAAAGCATAGGATAGCTATTTACGAGTTCTAACACTCTTCCTCCCATAAATATGAGGTCTAAACGTACAATGAACTCTTCTTCAGAGCTTTCTTTAAGACGACATGGATTTACTGCAAATAACCGATTAGAATAAACACATTTTCATCAATAATTACAACTTTTGTTTACATGCTGTGGGTCAACAAGGCTTCACAAAAATACAAAAGCCGAATTAAATCGATGTTTGAATGTGTAAACTGTCCCGAATATTTTTTATAAAGTTGTGAACATTAATATTGTAAATTGTAACAAATAGTAAGAATAATTTTTATTGATTCGGCATTAACTTTGTGGAATGACGTGTTGATTTTACATTATTGATAAACTCTTATATAATAGCTCTCGATGAGTTTTATTTCATTATACATGACTGGTTTCGAAAACTACAGATGTTTTCTAAACTATTTTTTTTAAATAATAAACATTAGAACATAATAAAATTCGAGTATACGAGTACTTTAAATAAAGGTATTTTTAAAATAATCTATCATTGTGGAACAATCTTATATCTGTAATTCCTTAATTTTAATACCATAATCCTTTACCAATTATACAGAAACCCATTAACGCGAACCAATATTGAACATTCGCCACGAAATTTTCGTGTACCCAGATCGAATCTCGTGAAGTTTAACGCAAGGATCGTGGAAGAAAAGAATCCAAAAGCAGCGGAGAAGCGATTATCTGGGTGCTGCCACTTGACAATATAAGACTGAGATTTAAAAACCTTATCCTGATGATAAATGGGACTTTGAACATTCTGGAAGTCTACCCTCATTGTAAACATATGAAGAAGTAACTAGTTACTAATAACCTCATCTTAAAAGTTATATGCGATTATAAACCATAAACGATTTAACAAGAAAAATATGTATTTCATTTAATAGCAGTATTAAAATTTCATTACAGTAAAACCTTGATATAACAGACTAATTAGGGGGAGGCGGTGTCCGTTAAAGTTGAAATGCCGTTATAAAAATAAGTTTAAAATAATTCAAAAACTTTTTTTTAAAATATGAACACTACTAAATTGTATTTATTGTCTTCTAGCAAGTCTAGTGACGTTGCTGTTTAATATCAAAGAGCTTACTTTCGGTAATCCTGCTTTGAAAAAGGAATCAAGTTTTGTTTGCACTTTCGAAGCTTTGAGACATAATTTGTGACTATAATGGCCGCTAAAAAATCTTAACATGCGGCGACACTTGAATTTAAGCATGTGTGTACTCGTATAATATTACCAGGACGTAATATTTGCATTTGACCAGATTTTTGTCCGTTATATCCGAAGCTCGTTAAAATGAGGTTCACTATATCAAGGTTTTATTGTAATTGATTCGGCAGACATTTTGAGGTAGTATTCATCCATCTTCTAGTGATATTTAACCTGTTCATTACCACTTTTAAAATATATATATGGTGATACGTGTTTCGATGCATTCAACAATATTATCAAACACATCGAATGAATCGAAACACATGCGTCCTATTTTCCAAGTAAATTTCAAATTAAACATATAATATTAATGTTTTAAGTGCAGCATTAACGAGATAAAAAATTAAATTTCTGACGATGATTTACGATTTTTAGACCCAGCAGTTCACGTTCGACGTATAACGAACGCTACATCAAATCAATTCAATCCTTTATGTGCTTTTATGACCCGATCAGAGAAATAATAAAATAGGCAATTTCACCTTAGGAAGGCATCGTTTGTAAGAAATATGGATATTATGTACTTCGTTCAAGAAATTGTAGGGCTCTTTTCCTAAATCGAGTGAATTTATATCACAGGATGTTTTAAAAATAATAATACGTGGATTGCTGCATATTAAAAGGGGATAATCAACCTTTTCGTCAGTATTTTATAAACTTTATAAAATAAAACAACTTTGTTTTAACCACTTTTTATTGGTACACTTTATCCAACCGGTTTCGACAAGAACATTGTCATCATCAGGGTATATGTACTAAATTCTAAAACATTAAAATACTCATAGTTAATTACCCTTCCCTTACCGAAAACCTTCTCCTTCCTGCTAAATCTATCATTTTATTTAATACCCTTTTTTAATCTCTGAATGTTTTTAATAGTTTTATAACATAAATGTGGAATTGTTTCATTGCCTTTTTTTAACGTAACTATTTTTTATTAATGTAATGCAATGTCTATTATTGTTAACGTAACTATTGTTTATTATATCATTTTTATATGTAAGCTGTACAATTCCCGAATAAATACAAATAAAATAAAAATAAAAACTTCCACCATATGAAAATATGATTTTAAAAATTTGATTTAAAAACTCCTAAATGTTGTTTTTATTGTGCATTGCGTAGCGAATACGTCAACTCCAAATGACAATTTATAAATAACAATTTAATTTATTTAGTATTTTATAGTTTAATTTTTCTTTTTTACTTTAAAAGTCCAATCAACTATCAATTTCTGACTAAATTTGAACCTCGCAATTTGCGATTGCAAATCATTTTACATAATACTTTGTAAAATTTGTATTCAAACTCGGAATAAACTTTGGAGAGAGGGGGGATTATATGAATAACCCTTTATAAATATATTATGTAAATTTATCTATCGCGTGTATTATTTCTCAATTTATATTTGAAAAATAAAACGGCGTTGTAAATGTGGCAAATATAAATACACAAATATAATAACAGATATTTACAACATTTTTAATGTGTCCAAATACTTGTTTACAAATCAGGATTTCTTATTTGTTACCAGGTGAGTTATTTATCATATTTTTTTTTTATTTAATGTGGAGTTGTCAAAAAATTATATAAAAAATAACTCCTAATTGGAGATAATCCAGATTTGTGGAAAAGTCACTCAAAACATTGTAAATAAAATTAATTGGTCGCATAATTAAGCTAAGATAATATAAATGAAAAGGATATTTTCTAATTTATCTCATATATGTGAATATAAACCAGGATTCGGAACTCACATATAAATGAAATACATATGAAAGAGTTTCTGCTCAATAAAAAGTTTATTTCATCTCACCATAGATGTCTTAAGTGAAATTCTAGTAAATTCAAGCAATATGTTTCTAATTTGAACAATATACTGTACATAGAAATTCCAAGAATTTGAGAAGTGTGGTTGTCAATCATAGGTAGAATTGGTGAACGTTACACGTGTGTAAAGTGATCGCATAAACCAGCCTGTGACGGATGTAAGCCCCGTAAATCCCCAGACTTCCATATTCTTCTTCGTCTATGTTGAGATGTCATAAAAAAACACTCTAATCCAATCTTCACTCGATCGACTCTAAATAATAAGAAATGATGAATCATTTCCGATCGTCGGTTCAGAAGTTCGGTGCAATGTTGCTCTATCGAAAACCTTTCATTCATAATATCACTTTGAAGATTTCAATTGAACGAATTTAATTAAAAGCGTCGAACTGATTATGATAAAGATTAACGACATAAAGCGCAGTAGAAAATCTTACATGGGGGCTACAGTTATGGGCAGTTGAATGCCTTTGTGGAAACATCGGGCTCTCAGCCGCATTTACAAGATAACATCTGTGAGGGTCATTTATTAAATTAGTTTCAAGAAGCCAAGGAACGATTTGATCTCGACAAGTCTGGATCAAAAATAAATTGTGTTACAAGTTTTATCAGAATGATAGATTTGGTTCTCGGATATGACAGGTAATTCGATTATTTCCCGGGTAAATATCCAGTTACTCGGTGAAGGTGAAAACGTATTTAAACGTGTTTTACTGACGGACTTTGGAGCAGAAACTAATCGAAATATTTAAGAGAACATTATATTTAAAATTTAATAAATTAAAAAACTAACTTATAGTAGATTTTTTCACAAAAATAATTATTACAATATCGGTAGGAGAAATAAGGATATTGGTATCCAAAAAAATGTTTGTAGAAAGAAGTTGTTTTTTTGCTGAAGTTACAATTTAGTTATATTGAAATATAAAGTGATCGTAAAATATTTTTTTAAGCTATAAAACGGAAGTCAAATCCTAAAAAAAAAGAACATTAAATATTGATTATAAAAAAGAGTTTAATTCACATTTTCTTTTCAGTTTAAATTTCTAAAAGTCAAATAAAAAATGTTCGCTTTCTTATAAGACATACCTAAATAAATCATATAATTGATTCGGCTTTTGTGGTAATATCTATACATTTCGATTTCGGTCACTTTGTGGTAAAATCGTGTATTTTTTATTTGAGATTTATTTGGTAAATACCAGTATTTTTTTTAATCTATTCTGAGGAATGTTCTACGCGTTCAATATCATATACGGTGTTTGATAATGATATTGAAGTAGTAGTATTTACAATGTAAAATTAAAATAACAAATTACAGAGCCTTTCATAAACGTTTCAAACTTCACGTACAGGCGATGAATCTCCTTCGCTAACAAAAGTGTCTAGTCATCAAATTATCCCCAATCTCGATATGAGAGGATTAAAAAAACTATTTACTAAATATATTTAACGATAAAACTGCCTAAGAACCCATTTAGAAGTGTAAACCGATTACTCACTAGTAAATCACTTTAACTGCTCTTTCGGACCGAATTAACGGGCGCTTCAGAAGAAAAAAACTTGATAGAGAAGACCAATAGTAACGTCGGTTGACGTGGACGATAAAGAAAGGGAATTATTAATTAAAACCAACACCCTGACGGGGAGATTAAAAACAAAAACACCCTTAATAAGCTCCCGAGACAAGATGGAGACTGTTCGCTTTATCATCGTTCCGTTATACTTCTCAATTAGTCTGAAGAATTACTTTTAACGGGTTCAATACACAAAGCGGATTACTCGCCTTTGAGGGGATTTAAAATAAATTCTCAAGATTTCTCTCACTCTCAAATATGGTTTATCACTCTTTGTATTGTGGCCCGGCTCTTCCGAAATGTAACGGTTTGACTAGTACAGTGCCTACTTTGTAACTCGGAAAAGGCTGGCTGAATAAACAATTGCCTGTTATGACGACATTAAATACCTTTCACAGAGACTGTACAATACAGATATAAATATTTGGGTTAGATAAGCGAAGTAGTTTACTGCCAATTCGCGCTGGGTACATATACGAAATGATTGTCTTTGACTGTATGAAAAATGTATTATTTAATATTACCTACGAACTTACATAAATCACGAATATAATATTGTTATTGTTGCATAAATATTTATGAATTTAGCCGTAGCCATCGTTCTTTGGTCGGTAATCGGTCGTTATAATACAAGGTGGCGAAAAATTAATCACCCCATCGGGAAATGTTATAATTTTTGCAAAGTACGTCAATCAAATATGACAACTAAACAGCTGCAGTATAGAAACAAATAAAACGGGCATAAATGTGTATCAACTCTGACGGCAGTCATTTGACGGATACCATCTTTTCCACTTAACAGAAAAAAATGTACAGGTCCAAATAAAGATTTCTATCATTCGAAATCATTTTATTTTATTCAGTAAAAAAATTGTTCGAATACAAAATTGGATGATTAACTTTGCGTCACCCTAAATGAGTTTGTATACTACAGCTGTCTCGTTTACAAATTACAAGTAGTGTTGATACACATTTGTACCCGTTTTATCAATTTGTATACTGTTTAGTTCACAATTCGCTCACTCCTTTCAAGAACGTCATAAATCAAAAAACTTGATTTTTCAGGAGAACGTTTTTAATGTTTAAAAATATAACACAATGTATTAAAAATAAACACCAAGCAACTTATTGAACTTTTTACTGTGCAACAGATCTTTTTAGGTAAAACCTGAAGGTTTTTTCTCCATATAATAATAAAACAATACCTTTTCTTCAAAATGCAAAAACAACGCTTTCTGCCCTGTAGCTGGTAAATATTAAATTAAAAATATGCCTCTTTCGCTGGGATAAAGTACATTTTCTGAGCTTTCCGAAAACATGCACAACTGAAAATCGACGATTTTTGATTTATGACGTTCTTGAAAGGAGTGAGCGAATTGTCAAATATGGTTGACGTACGACGCCATTTGCAAAAATTATGACATCTTCTCATCTATGATTAATTTTGCGCCACACTGTATATGACCGTGACACAGTCCGTGAAATTTTCATGAAATATGATTATGTCGTCAGCGTATAGGCTTTACGATCTATAATATCAACGTTCGCTAAAAAGGACGACATATATTGATGTCTTTTTAAAGGCACGAATCAACAGTGGAAATCTATATTTAAGGCAGTTATCATAATGGAAATCAATCCCCTTGTTTCCGAATGTTTGCTTCCATTATTGTTATGCTTCACAAAAGAAAAAAGCCTATAATCATGTCTTGTTCACACGAACGAAGCAAATCAGGTAAGTATTTTGTATTATTTCGACTTGTTTGTAAAACGCTATCTCGGTTCGATCAATTCCGTAACTATACGGCTGTACAGCAACAATACAAATCCACCCACTCGTTTTATTACCGCGACAACCGCTCGGGGCGAAGGTAACATCACGACACACGACAAGGCCCGAGAGGAACTCGGGATAGAGGCATAGGAAATAGGGTTACGCGTAATGGCGTTATGATCTAGTTTGAAGTTCAACGGAACACGTTATACTACCGGTAATGTGAAAGTCTTTGTCTCACTGCCTATTGTGTACGTATCGCAAATGCGAACACGTTTTAAACTAATTCGAGACGTGTGACGTACACATATGTGTAAAGAAATATCACTATTTTACTATCGTATTACATTCATTTCTTGCTACAATGTTCTACGTCACCGTTTTTACACACTCTTCCAATACTTACAAAAGTCACTTCATATATGTAAAGAGCTCTTTAGAAACTAAACTGCAGCTAACTAAATTACCATTACGCTGCTTCACCACAGGGATAGGCAGAGGGAATCGAACGCCACACCACTCTGTCTTTGCAAACAATCTTCATCTCTTCCACATTCATAACCCGCTGATTATCCCCACTCCTGACCTGACCACGCTCAAGTATTTGAAATACTTGATCATCTCATTTTCCTCGGTCTTCCTCTGCTCCTTTTTCCAACTACATCAATGTATTTTACTATTCTTCCCTCGCTCGTTTATTCTACATATCCAAACCATCTCAACACTGCTTACTTAAAGTTATCAATAATGCTTATCTCAGTCTTCTTTTCTTATTTTCCCATTCAAAAATCATGCATCGTTTTGCCGCACATTTGTGTGAGAGATCGCATTTCGACTGCATTCAGTCTACTGTCGTTTTGCTTTTCTTCTTCCAAACTTCCAAACAATCGAAAACCTTAATTAACGATAATAATTCGAGTATTTGAGATAATTCTAGGAATTTAGAATACCTAGGATCAAATTTAATAAAATACCCCTTAAACGCAGCAAAAGTCAAAATCAAATTTTACTTTCTATTCTCATCTTTATTCAACACGACTCCAATACAATACTTGTATGGATACTGGAGCTGCGTTCGACGCAAAAAACGTGTTAAAAAAATTATAGATATTTTTTTATATATTTTTTCATATATGGAGTGTTTGCTGTGAAATATAATATAAACCAACTCACGTCTACATGCTGAAACATGTTTAAGGTGTTATTCTTTAGAAGGTGTTCTTACCTGAAAAATAAGAAAAAAAATAATCAATACAAAATATTTTAATGTCATTTAAAAAACTTCTAATCAATATAAAAAAAAAAATAAAATAAAATTTCTATTATTTGATAAAAACATGTAATGTAAGTTTATTATAATGATTAAAGAAACACTTGTTTTTTACCACTTGAGTTTTATTATAGACTACATGTTTCAGAAGTTAAACTTCCATCATTCAGGTCTGTATAATAGTTATTATACAGACCTGAATGATGGAAGTTTAACTTCTGAAACATGTAGTCTATAATAAAACTCAAGTGGTAAAAAACAAGTGTTTTCTTTAATCATTGTAACATGTCTTACCACAAAGTTAATGACGAAACAATAAATAAAACAAGTTTATTATATACAAAGTTATACCTTTTATGTATTATACATGATAGTTTAATTTTATTTTTAGATTACTCAGGTAAAAACCTCTAATTGGAATGTTATTTTTTTAAATGTTATTTTTTTATGTTATTTTTGTTAAATATTCTGCTGGTTTTTGAATAATAAAAAATTAAAATTAAAAATAGACTTTTCCGCGGCACACCAACTAATCACCACGGTACACCAGTGTGCCGCGGCACACACTTTGCGGAGCAAAGTTTTACGTCACCGTTTTTATTCAACTACAATATATTTTTCCATACACGAGAGCCGTGTTGGAAGCACAAAACGTGTTAAAAAGATTTTTTTGCGTGTTCAATATAATATACTTTCAAGCATTTTTTGAAATCTCATCAAAGATGAAGAAGAATATGGAAGTCTGGGCATTTACGGGGCTGACGACCGTCATAGGCTGTTTTAAGTGATCACTTTACACACGTGTAACATTCACCAATTCTACCCATTATCGACAACCATACTACTCAAATCTTTGGAAGTTCTATATATATGAACATATTTTTGAAACATTGTTCTTGAATCACTAGAACTTCACTAGAGACATCTGTTGGTGAGCTGAAAAAAAAAATTATAAAAATAACTTCAGTAATTGGAGATAATCCAGATTTTGTGACACACTCAAAATGTTAAATACAAGTACATAAATATTATATTTTATTAATACAATAGATTATTTTAGGTAATAATAAAGGGTACTGGAAGAATACAACAGACGTCAAAAAAATACATATATTAAAAGTGCTAATATTAAATGGAAATAATCAATTTTAATACGAAACAATAAAATAAAATAAAATAAACAAAAATGGAAATATATACAGATATATTCTTTCGTACGTCCTAACATTACTGTTTCATAAATCTGACCTAGGTTATATGAACCGTAGTTATGTACCGTATTTTGGAGTACCCCATTATGAAATTGAACAAACGAGGCGCCTACACGATAAAATCATGTAACTCCATGTCACTCCCCCTAAGGCAGGAATTAATGGAAGGCAGCAGAAGCATTAGGCAAATTCGTTCTTAATTAATAAACTTTTTTATTAAAACAAACAACTTCCCCCACCCGTATAAGCCCGGCCGGGAATCAAACGGATTGAGGAATTCACAACATTTTCTATTCCTTATAATCTAGCAACAGGATCTCAGGGATATTCATTTAAGGCACTCTTAAAAAGGCGAATGAAAAGTATGTACCCCATACCAAGGAATGTTAAAATGTCGAGAGTTGAAATAAAATCACGAAGTTTTTTTTTTTGTTAGACTACATTAAATTCTTCTTCATCTTACCCTCATTAACAACCAATGGTGCATGGGGCACTCCATCAAATTGATACTATGTTAAATTAAAGATGAATTATACGACGGCAAGGTGATCGGTCTTACGCTTCAGGTTATTCAATAAAAATAAGACTGAAAAAATACTTATATTTATAAAACTTAATAAAATAAACTAGAACGTTGTTTTTAACCACTTTTTTGGAACTTTTCTCCTAGGTTGTAAAAAGCGCTAGTTTTGTTTGATAACGTTTTTTAAATGTGCCACAAACCATCTGCAAAAAAAAACATTCAAGAAACTTATATACATATCAAGATTTTCACTGATATCTCAACATAGATGAATAATATTATGGCGTACTGGGCATTCACAGGGCTTACGACCCTTCATAGGCTGATTTAAGTGATCACTGTATAAAAAAAAAGTAATATTCACCATTCTACCCATAACTGACAATTCTACTGATCTAAATCTAAGAAATTTAGATTTATTCTTCAATTGAACCTTATTTAGCACGCTAGTTCTTCAACACCATCTATAGGTGGACTAATATTTTTTTTTATAAGCAGAGACCTTCATAAAATGTATGTAAGATGCTTCCCTAATTATTTTACATACAAGGAAACGCCTGGAACGCCTTTTAAATTATAATTGAACTTATATATTTGACAGTTCACAATATTTCGATTTATGTTTTGTTTTACCCTACTGGGACCTCCAACACGGTAGTCTAACGCGGTAACCACTAAACTATGGAGACGGAAAAATGTATACTTATTTTGGTTATACGAGAACGATGAAGACATTTGAATATCTTAATAGATAGTCAGGAAAGTTTTGTTGATTAATTAGTCCGTACGGAAGGAATTCATCTTCAAGACTGTAAATCTCCGGAACGGAAAATGGTAAATTACATTACACTACGAATGTAATATAATTTTCACTACACTATAATTTACAATACACTACTATGTAGCTCACTTACATTGCAGCACACACAGGTTTTCATGTGCTACCGATTACCTTGCTACATAATTACCTCGCTGGAATTCATACAAAATACAGTGCCTTAAATGCGTAACAAACATAAGAAATCACCATAACTGTTTTGTACTCAGTGGTGAAAAATTATCAGTTATAACTCGCTAGTACTCGCTAGTCCGCCTCCGTGGTCCCGGGTTCGATTCCCAGGGAGGGTGAAAATAAATATTGGTGATTTAACACTGTAATATTTATTTAATATATACCCTGGACTGGTTCCTGAAGCGCAAGAGTGATCACCTTGCCTTTATGTAAGTAATGATCAAGATAACACTGCGTTATTCGATGCAGTGTCCTATGCACCATTGGGTGCGGATAAGGGTTATAAGTAAGTAAGTACTTTGACTATGGTTTATTTTAAATAAGTATTACTAGGTAGCTTTAAGTGAGTGACTGGTTTCCAGGGAAGACAAATCTAGAATGCGCTTGCCAGACTAATGCGGGTATGCCCACGATTGCGACTATGTTGCTGTCACCAATGTGTCACTGACGTACCCACATTCCCTACAATAACATTTTTGAGTGTGACCAAATCCTTGTTCACAAATCTTGGTTTCTCCACTTGGGAATTATTTTTACATTTTGATATCTCAACATAACGAAGAAGAATTTGGAAGTCTGAATATTTACTGAGTATTTAAATCAAAGGGTATCTGCTAAATAAAAGCGTTCTCAAATCAACCGTAGATGGATTCCGTGAATTCCGTCATGATATTTATGATATATGTACGAGTTATGTAAGTCTGGATATTTACAAGGCTTGTGACCTGTCATAGGCTGGTTAAGTGCATCTTGCATACATCCAAAAGGGTCTCTGCTAAATAAAAGCTTTCTTAATCGAACATAGATAGCTGTTGCGTGTCATGAGATTGATCATATACCTAGGGGTTCCAAAAATTTGAGTAGTGTGGTTGTCAATCATGGGTAGAATGGTGAATGTTACAAGTGTGTTGAATGAACATTTAACCAGTCTATGACAGCTCATAAGCCCTGTAAATAACCAGACTTCCAAATCCTTCTTCATCTTTGTTGAGATGCCAAAACAACAAGGAATTAACGAAACGGCATAACTTCCCCTACAAGAAAGAAAATACTTAATAACGCAAAAAAACTAAAAATTTATTTGTGCGTATCGTCTGCATTGACAAAAGAAATACGCCATATTTTATTGACAAGACATTAATAATAGCAAGAAAGTCATATGTGAACATTCTCGCGAGTCAATTATTTCGATGCCTGAGTCGCGATCAAAGGTCTCATTACTACTAACGGGAGCTCATGAATCAGAGGAGAGCGTAGTGTCGCGCGCTTTGACACAGAAATCGGCTACTAATCAACTATTTGAAAAATAATCCCCATCACTGGGAGCTGGGTGAACCCCTCGTCAGGGAGGCCCCCACCCTAGCACGAATCCCTTTTGTTACCTATTCCTGCTCGACACGGAACATTTAATATAAAAACGAAATAAAGAGAGAGTACTGTAAACCCCCCTACAACGTAGACATAGGTAGGTAGGTACCTACCCCTTTAGGTTTTTTTTTCATCTTCAAACCATCTTCAAAACTTCTTCATAGGGCACCGCATCATATAAACGCAGTTTTATCTTGATCGTTAACATATGATACATACGCCGGCATGATCTGTATGAGGAGATGCATGAACATGGAAGAGGCGAAGAATTTTGCAAAGTCAGAGTGGTGTGGCGTTCTATTCTTCTCTCAGCCTACCGCTGCGGAGATGCGGCGTGATGGTTAGTTAGTTAGTTAGTTAACACATGAAAGGAAAGGTGATCAGCCCTCCGCTTTGGGTCCAGGGCAATATTGAAAAAATATTAGACTGAAAAAATCACTTATATTTATATGACCCCCCCTTGGGAATCAACCAGGGACCTCCAGAACGTTAGCCGAGCGTGCTGACCATTACAAAACGGAGGCAGGGAATCAATAACAAGGGGTTAATGTTTTAAATTGTATTTTTACATTTTAACTTGCGGAAATTACTGTAATGAGTCATTTAAAATTGAAATACAATATAAAAACATGAAGTTCCCTATAACGTAACCTCAGATAACGCGGTGCCTATCTCAGCGTTATAGGGGGGTTTGCTGTAGAATAGTACGTACCGTACACGTGTATAAGATTCGTATATATCCAGTAACAACTTCCGTTGAAAGAGAAAATTAAATTATGTCCAAAGTCAGTACAGAGCCGGCTAATTTGATTAAAATATAAGCGAGCGTCCCATAAGAATCGTGAAGGCTTTATACCGAGTTCGCGAAATGGCCTGTTAACCCATTTGACTTCGGAATCATATTGTTCGCGGCTGCGAAATAATGAAGGCGTATTAAACGCGCTGAGTAATTTATGCCAATTTACCTGCCTCCCGTTTTCTTCCTTTCATCTTTTCATTAAATAAAACCTTTTCCGCGAGGACGCGCAAGTACCCGATATTATATCATTTATTGTTATCTGGCTGAAAATTGTATATACCTCTCAGATCATAGTCTAAGGGTGGTGACTGACCGGAGCATTTCGTCGAAA